>NC_000087.7:56294506-56576230 GCF_000001635.26 Mus musculus
TAGCAAGTGCTTTATTTGTTTAGCATCTCATTAACCTCCCGTTTTGTGTTTTTTTTTGTTTTGTTTTTGATATTGTTTTTGTTTTTTTTTTTTTTGTTGTTTTGGACTCAGAACCTCCCTATGTAGCTCAGCATTGCATTGAACTTACACTCATCCTCCTGTCTTTCACGTACATAGATATTAGGTATGCATTATCATGACCAGTGAAGTTCATTATTTCTATGCTCTATCTGGACCACCGTGAACATTCAGTACTTGGTATTCCATATGAGCTACATTGGCATACTAACTTGCCTTAGTAAGGGATTGTATTTAGGTGATAAGACATTATGAACAACATCAACTGGGAGAGAAAATGTTTTGGTTCATAGTTCAGTTTGTAATTCATCATACATGAAAGTCACACCAGAAACCCTAGACTGGAATTTGGAGCAGGTAAGACCTGAAGTAGAGGACATGTAGAAAAATTGCATACTGGCATATTCCCCATGTTTTGATCATCCTACTTTTTTTTTTTATAGCATCCAGTACCATCAGTCCAGAGCTGATACTGCCAACTGGGATATCCTTCTATAGAAATCATTAATTAATAAAATTCAACAAAGCCTTTTCTAGGCAAAAGTTTGGTGGGGTTATTTTCTCAATTGAAATTCAATATTCTCAAATGGTTCTGGCTTGTGTGAAGTTGATATTGATTTAGACAGAAGAGGACATTAATGATTATAGCCATAGGCATGATGTGTTAAGGGTAAGAAATGTTGTCTTGGACTTATCATTAACAGGAAGGCTTGCAGCTGCCGAAGTAGATTTGGTAGAGTACTTTATTCTCATGCATGAAGCCTTGGGCTTTATCTCTAAAACTGTATCAAGTAGAGCATGCTGGTACCTCTCTTTAATACTAGCTGTTCTGGAAAATGAAAGCAGGAGGATCAGTGGTTCATAGTCATATTGAGCTATTAAGTGAGATAAAGGACAGTCTGAACTATATGGAATATATCTCGAAAGCAAGTAAGGATTATAATACTATATAATACCAACACACAAACAAAAGCCAGCTTATATCACATGAGACTGTGACTCTCTCAGTTTTATTTAAGCCTCCCCTTACATAATCCAATAGCTCTACCATTGATCTCTATCCACAGTTTACCAGTGGACCTCATGGCTGCACATGTCTAGGGTGTAATTTATTTTTTTCCATTTTTTATTAGGTATTTAGCTCATTTACATTTCCAATGTTATACCAAAGTACCCCATACCCACCCACCCCCACTCCCCTACCCACCTACTCCCCCTTTTTAGCCCTGGCGTTCCCCTGTACTGGGGCATATAAAGTGTACAAGTCCAATAGGCCTCTCTTTGCAGTGATGGCCTACTAGACCATCTTTTGATACATATGCAGCTTGAGACAGGAGCTCCGTGTTACTGCTTAGTTCATATTGTTGTTACACCTATAGGGTTGCAGTTCCCTTAGTTCGTGGGATGCTTTCTCTAGTTCCTCCATTGGGGGCCCTGTGATCCATTCAATAGCTGACTGTGAGCATCCAGTTCTGTGATTGCTAGGCGCTGACATAGTCTCACAAGACACAGCTATATCTGGGTCCTTTCAGCAAAATCTTGCTAGTGTATGCCATAGCGTCAGCATTTGGAAGCTGATCAGGGGATGGTTCTCTGGATATGGCATACACTAGATGGTCCATCCTTTCGTCACACTTCCAAATTTTGTCTCTGTAACTCCTTCCATGGGTGTTTCATTTCCTATTCTGAGAAGGGGCAAAGTGTCCACACTTTGGTCTTCGTTCTCTTGAGTTTAATGTTTTTAGCAAATTATATCTTGTATCGGGTATCCTAAGGTTCTGGGCTAATATCCAATTATCACTGAGTACATATTGTGAGAGATTCTTTGTGTTTGGGTTACCTCACTCAGGATGATGCCCTCAAGGTCCATCCATTTGGTTAGGAATTTCATAAATTCATGCTTTTTAATAGCTGAGTAGTACTCCATTGTGTAAATGTACCACATTTCCTGTATCCATTCCTATGTTGAGGGGCATCTGGGTTCTTTCCAGCTTCTGGCTATTATAAATAAGGCTGCTATGAACATAGTGGAGCATGTGTCCTTCTTACCGGTTGGGGCATCTTCTGGATATATGCCCAGAAGAGGTATTGCTGAATCTTCTGGTAGTACTATGTCCAATTTTCTAAGGAACCGCCAGACTGATTTCCAGAGTGGTTGTACAAGCTTACAATCCCACCAACAACGGAGGAGTGTTCCTCTTTCTCAACATCTGCGCCAGCATCTGCTGTCACCTGAATTTTTGATCTTAGCTATTCTGACTTGTGTGAGGTGGAAGCTCAGGGATGTTTTGATTTGCATTTCCCTGATGATTAAGATGTTAAACATTTTTTCAGGTGCTTCTCTGCCATTCGGTATTCCTCGGGTGAGAAATCATTGTTCTGTTCTGAGCCCCATTTTTAAATGGGGTTATTTGATTTTATAGGGTGTAATTTATTTGAGTAGTGGCTCTGAGTCACCTAATGTGGAAGACTAGCAGATTTCATACTTTGGTTATGAGGCACCTCTTTTAAGTACATTCAACTCAAACTTCCTTTAAACTGATAGATAAAGCAAAGTACTTTTCCCTATTATTTAAATGTGTGTGTGTGTGTGTGTGTGTGTGTGTGTGTGTGTGTGTGTGTGTGTGTGTGTGTATGTGTTCGTACGTACATATGTATGTAAGGAAATGCACATGCCCACAGTTGCCAGAGGCCTCCTGAACCTCAAGGTAAAGGTGACTGTGAGCTAACAAATGTGAGTCCTGTGTAAGTGCAATACTCACTCCTCATTACTGACCACTCTAAACTCAAAGTGCTTTTATTCCCTGGCAACATAATCATGCCCCTAAAAATAACTCTTAAATTATTTTTGTTTGGGGAAATTCTTTTTATACTTTCTGGTACTGATAGACCTTGTACTTCTGATATTGCTCATGATTCAGTATCCAAAGTAGAGGATTCATAAAGATAAACTACTGGTTCCAGTAATTTCATATTTTCAGACAGGATGTCATATATCCTAGGCTGGCCCCAACTTAGAATGTAACCAAGGATAGCTTCGAACTTCTAATCCTTCCAATACTAACTTGTTCCATGCAAACCATTCTATTTTAAAAGCACCCATAGAGTAAATATTATTTTTTGTCAAATTTCTATTTATAAAAGGTCAATTCAACTAAAGACTATGTCATTTATATTCGACCTCTTTTGTAATCTTGTAAAGAATTCTTTGACAAACTATATAAATCTGTTCCTGTGACAGTTAGGACCTCTATTCTATATCATGAAAGAAATATCTGTGCAGAGGGGTTTTACTTCACCAAAGTGGACAAATATAAATTTTATTAACTATCTTTTCAGAGTTATTTATTATCAGCTATCTTTGTCTGGGCATCTCTACGGGATAAAGTTTGATGTCTTGCTTTATCTATATATTATTCAGTAAATATGTTAGGGATATTATATACTTATTATAACTGACATACATTGTTCTGATAAATTAGAATAGAGCCTGGATAGCTATCTCAATATATTTCAAAAGCCCAAGTACACATATTTCAGGGATTCATATCTAGGGGCTAAACAAATTAAGTACAGGACTGAAAAATATTATTTCTGATAATTAAATCAATGGAAAACATATTCTCACAAAAATATACTTACATATTTTTACTATATTTGTTTGTAATCGTTGATAGCTAAAAGCAGGTGTTTTATCTGGGAAATGACCAAAGCACTGGTGTGTCTAGTGCATAGATTATTTCTCAGCAAATAAAAAACAATGAGAACTCCCACCTTATCCTCTCTTTCTCCATTTATTGTTCTCCCTCTGATACACAGACGCAAAATTTTCAATTAATAGGAACTCCTCTGTAAGTATCAGGAAAGTGCTACACACTACAAAACAAGCATTGGGAAATTTCCAGGACAATACTCTCATTTTAATTTTGTAGGAAAAAAAAACTCCCTTAGATACCTTAAAGAGGCAGAGACTCACCCCTTCTAAACATAGGTAGAATAATAGGTGACTGTTGATAAATATTCTGGAGCAAAGCAGCAAGTGAGAAATAGGAAGAGAAGGAAGAGGAGAAAGGAGAGAGAAAGAGAAAGAAAGAGAGAGAGAGAGAGAGAGAGAGAGAGAGAGAGAGAGAGAGAGAGAGAGAGAATGTACTCAAAAGAAAGAAACCTTTAAAAGCCAGTGTTCATTAAGAATTTATTTATTTATTTATTTATTTATTTATTTATTTATTTATTTATCTTTTTTGATTTATTTAATCTTTTCTTCATACTCCAGGTGTTATACCCCTCTAGGTCCCCCCTCTGATTGTTCCACATTCCATACCACCGCCCACCAATTCCACAAAATTGTCTTCAACCCCCACCTCACCAGAACTACCCAAGAGACTGTCTGTGGCCTCCAGTCTCTTGAGGGTTTGGTGCATCTTCTCTGACTAAACCTAGACCTGGCAGTCCTCTGCTGTATGTGTGTTTGGGGCATCATGTCAGCTTGTATATTTTGCCTGATTGGTGGCTCAGTGTCAGAGAGGTCTTGGAGATCCAGGTTAAATGAGACTGCTTGTCCTCATACAGGGTTGCCCTCCTCCTCAGCTTCTTCCAGCTTTTCCCTCATTGAACCAGAGGGATCAGCAGCTTCTGTCCATTGGTTGGGTGTAAATATCTGCACCTGACTCTTCCAGTTGCTTTTTGGGTCATTCGGGTACAGTCATAATAGGCCCCCTTTTGTGAGCACTTCATAGCCTCAGTAGTAGTGTAAGGCCTTGGGGCCTTTCCCCAAGCTGGGCCCCACCTTGATCCATTCACTGGACCTCATTTCCATCAGGCTCTTCTCTGTTTTTGTTCTTGAAGTTCTTTTTGACAGGAATAGTTCTGGGTCAGAGCTTTTGACGTGGGATGGCAACCCCATCACTCACTTCATGCCTTCCTTATCTTTCTACTGGATGTGGATTCTACAAGTTCCTGCTTCCCATCTACAAGTTCCTACTCCCCACTGTAGGGCATTTCATCTAAGATACCTCCATTTGAGTCCTGTGAGTCTCTCACCTCCCAGGGCTCTGGTACATTCTGGGAGGTCCCCAACTCCATACTTCCATAGGTTGCCTGTTTTCATTCTTTCTGCTGTACCTCAGGGCTTCAGTTTTTTTTTTTTTTCTAACCAATACCTGATCATGTTCTTCTCTAGTACTCCTGGTCCCCATCCCCACTTGAGACCCTCCCACCACCCCCACTCGCTCTGTGATTTCTTTTTCTCCCTTCCAAGTGGGATTGAGGTGTCCTCACTTGGGACTTGTGGCTTGATAACTTTTTTAAGTTCTGCGGAATGAATACAGGGTGTTCTGCACTTTTTTGGTTAATATCCACTTATTAATGAGGATATACCATGCATGTCCTTTTGGTTCTGAGTTGCCTTACTCAGAATGATATTTCTGAGTTACATCCATTTGCCTGAAAAACTCAGGATGTCTTCGTTTCTTAATAGCTGAGTAGTATTTCATTGTGTAAATGAGCCACATTTTCTGTATCCATTCTTCTGTTTTGGGACATCTGGGTTATTTGCAGCTTCTAGCTATAATAAACAAGGCTGTTATGAACATAGAAAAACATGTGCCTTGGGGCATGGTGGGACATCTTTTTGGTATATGCCCAAGAGTGGTACATCTGGGTCTTCAGGTAGACCTATTTCCAATGTTCTGAGGAATCTCCACACTGAATTCCAGAGAAGTTGTACCTGCTTCCGTCCCACCAGCAGTGGAGGAGTGTTCCTTTTTCTCCACATTTTCACGAACATGTGCTGTCATCTGAGGTTTTGATCTTAGCCAATTTGATTGGTGTAAAGTACAATCTCAGGGTTGTTTTGATTTGAATTAACCTGAGCACTAAGGACTTTAAACATATCTTTAAGTGTTCCTTAGCCATTTTAGACTCTTCTGTCTTGACATCTCTATTTAGATATATACCCCATATTTGATTGGTTTATTTCGTTTCTTGAGTTCTTTATATATTTTGGATATTAGCCCTTTATCAGATGTGAGGTTAGTTGAGATTTTTTTCTCCAGTCTGTAGGTTGATGATTAGTACCATTGCCTATATGGTTTGCTTACAGAAGCTTTCCAGTTTCATGAGGTCACATTTATGAATTGATGATCTTAGAGCATGAGCCATGGGAGTAGTTTTTAGGACATTTCCCTCTCTGTGTCAATGAGTTTATCTTCTATTAGATTCAGTGGATCTTATTTTATGTTGATAATCTTGATCAACTTGAAACTGAGCTTTGTGCAAGGTGATAAGTATGGATTTATTTTTATTTTTCAACATACAGACTGCAAATTAGAACAGCACCATTTATTGAAAATCCTTTCTTTTTTCCATCATATATATATATATATCTTCTTTCCAAATATCAAGTGTCTATAAATGTGTGGTTTTCTTTCTGGTTCTTCAGTTCTAGTCCACTGATCCATCTGTCAGTCTCTGTATCAATACCATGTAGGTTTTTTTTTTATCACTACTGCTCTATACTAGAGTTTGAGGTCCAGGATTGCTCTGAGCCAGGATAGCAGTGGAGTCACAGAGTAGGACCCTGGCAATGGCTTTAAAATCGAAATGTCTCAGGGCTTTCTAGCTCTCAAATTGTACTGAAATGCTGATGATAACTTCTAAAAAGTACTTGGTTTTTCTGAGGGTAGGCTGGCTTAGGTGATTAACACCTGTAGCCTAACAGAGGAGGATTAAGCAATGCAGCCTTTTTTCTAGCTCAGCAGGAATTGCTGGGCTCTAACTTTGAGCCAACAAGCCAGGTGTCACTGGAAAAGAAGGAATTTAGAGAAGTGATTATAGAAGTTATTACTAAGTTATAAAAATATTTTTATGAAAGTTATATAAGGGCAAAGCAGAAAGATCCTAAGTGCGGAAAGGGAAAAATTCTTCTAAGTGAGTAAAAGGAAAAAAAAAATAGTCTAAGTGGAGAAAGGCAAAAAAAAAAATTTTTTTCTCTCTCGATTTTCCTTGTCTCTTTGTCCTCAGCACTTATAAATATTTCAGAATACATGACCTCATGTTACAAAGTTCATCAACTGTCTCAGATCAACAGGTTCACTGAAGTTATCAAAACATAACTATGATATTAGTGAAGTTTTGTATAGGTAAACCCAATCAATATTTTATCTTTTACCCTAGAACCTATAATAAATCATTAGTTCCCTTCTGATGACCTTTGGTTAATTGTTATACAACCTCTTGGAATGTGCTCTGAATAGGAGAAAGCCTAGTTACTATCTAATAGCAATTAGCCAGTGACACTAGGAAAACTGGCAGTTCTCATTGCAGTTTTGACTATCAGAAAATGACCTAATAGCCCTTTTAGTTTGGGGAGAATTTTATTGAGTATTTTGCATTGATATGCATAAAAGAAGTTGGTCTGAAGTTGCCTTAATCTGGAATCAATTCACCAATAAAAACAAATAGACTAACAGACTGGCTATATAAACAATACACAACATTTTGCTGCATAAAAGAAACCCACCTCGCCCTTCCCCTCGACTCGAGACTCGAGCCCCGGGATACCTTGCCAGCAGAGTCTTGCCCAACACCCACAAGGGCCCACACGGGACTCCCCATGGGACCCTAAGACCTCTGGTGAGTGGAACACAGCGCCTGCTCCAATCCAATTGCGCGGAACTTGAGACTGCGGTACGTAGGGAAGTAGGCTACCCGGGCTTGATCTGGGGCACAAACCCCTTCCACTCCACTCGAGCCCCGGGCTACCTTGCCAGCTGAGTCGCCTGACACCCGCAAGGGCCCACACAGGATTCCACACGTGATCCTAAGACCTCTAGTGAGTGGAACACAACTTCTGCCAGGAGTCTGGTTCGAACACCAGATATCTGGGTACCTGCCTTGCAAGAAGAGAGCTTGCCTGCAGAGAATACTCTGCCCACTGAAACTAAGGAGAGTGCTACCCTCCAGGTCTGCTCATAGAGGCTAACAGAGTCACCTGAAGAACAAGCTCTTAACAGTGACAACTAAAACAGCTAGCTTCAGAGATTACCAGATGGCGAAAGGCAAACGTAAGAATCCTACTAACAGAAATCAAGACCACTCACCATCATCAGAACGCAGCACTCCCACCCCACCTAGTCCTGGGCACCCCAACACAACCGAAAATCTAGACCCAGATTTAAAAACATTTCTCATGATGATGATAGAGGACATCAAGAAGGACTTTCATAAGTCACTTAAAGAATTACAGGAGAGCACTGCTAAAGAGTTACAGGCCCTTAAAGAAAAGCAGGAAAACACAGCCAAACAGGTAGAAATCATTAAAGAAAAACAGGAAAACACATCCAAACAGGTGATGGAAATGAACAAAACCATACTAGAACTAAAAGGGGAAGTAGACACAATAAAGAAAACCCAAAGCGAGGCAACGCTGGAGATAGAAACCCTAGGAAAGAGATCTGGAAACATAGAGGCGAGCATCAGTAACAGAATACAAGAAATGGAAGAGAGAATCTCAGGTGCAGAAGATTCCATAGAGAACATCGACACAACAGTCAAAGAAAATACAAAATGCAAAAGGATCCTAACTCAAAACATCCAGGTAATCCAGGACACAATGAGAAGACCAAACCTACGGATAATAGGAATTGATGAGAATGAAGATTTTCAACGTAAAGGGCCAGCTAATATCTTCAACAAAATAATAGAAGAAAACTTCCCAAACATAAAAAAAGAGATGCCCATGATCATACAAGAAGCCTACAGAACTCCAAATAGACTGGACCAGAAAAGAAATTCCTCCCGACACATAATAATCAGAACAACAAATGCACTAAATAAAAATAGAATATTAAAAGCAGTAAGGGAGAAAGGTCAAGTAACATATAAAGGAAGGCCTATCAGAATTACACCAGACTTTTCACCAGAGACTATGAAAGCCAGAAGAGCCTGGACAGATGTTATACAGACACTAAGAGAACACAAATGCCAGCCCAGGCTACTATACCCGGCCAAACTCTCAATTACCATAGATGGAGAAACCAAAGTATTCCACGACAAAACCAAATTCACACAATATCTTTCCACGAATCCAGCCCTTCAAAGGATAATAACAGAAAAGAAGCAATACAAGGACAGAAATCACGCCCTAGAACAACCAAGAAAGTAATCATTCAACAAACCAAAAAGAAGACAGCCACAAGAACAGAATGCCAACTCTAACAACAAAAATAAAAGGGAGAAACAATTACTTTTCCTTAATATCTCTTAATATCAATGGACTCAATTCCCCAATAAAAAGACATAGACTAACAGACTGGCTACACAAACAGGACCCAACATTCTGCTGCTTACAGGAAACCCATCTCAGGGAAAAAGACAGACACTACCTCAGAGTGAAAGGCTGGAAAACAATTTTCCGAGCAAATGGACTGAAGAAACAAGCTGGAGTAGCCATTTTAATATCGGATAAAATCGACTTCCAACCCAAAGTTATCAAAAAAGACAAGGAGGGACACTTCATACTCATCAAAGGTAAAATCCTCCAAGAGGAACTCTCAATTCTGAATATATACGCACCAAATGCAAGGGCAGCCACATTCATTAGAGACACTTTAGTAAAGCTCAAAGCATACATTGCACCTCACACAATAATAGTGGGAGACTTCAACACACCACTTTCTTCAAAGGACAGATCGTGGAAACAGAAACTAAACAGGGACACAGTGAAACTAACAGAAGTTATGAAACAAATGGACCTGACAGATATCTACAGAACATTTTATCCTAAAACAAAAGGATATACCTTCTTCTCAGCACCTCAAGGGACCTTCTCCAAAATTGACCATATAATTGGTCACAAAACAGGCCTCAATAGATACAAAAATATTGAAATTGTCCCATGTATCCTATCAGACCACCATGGCCTAAGACTGATCTTCAATAACAATATAAATAATGGAAAGCCAACATTCACGTGGAAACTGAATAACACTCTTCTCAATGATACCTTGGTCAAGGAAGGAATAAAGAAAGAAATTAAAGACGTTTTAGAGTTTAATGAAAATGAAGCCACAACGTACCCAAACCTATGGGACACAATGAAAGCATTTCTAAGAGGGAAACTCATAGCTCTGAGTGCCTCCAAGAAGAAACGGGAGAGAGCACATACTAGCAGCTTGACAACACATCTAAAAGCTCTAGAAAAAAAGGAAGCAAATTCACCCAAGAGGAGTAGACGGCAGGAAATAATCAAACTCAGGGGTGAAATCAACCAAGTGGAAACAAGAAGAACTATTCAAAGAATTAACCAAACGGGAGTTGGTTCTTTGAGAAAATCAACAAGATAGATAAACCCTTAGCTAGACTTACTAAAGGGCACAGGGACAAAATCCTAATTAACAAAATCAGAACTGAAAAGGGAGACATAACAACAGATCCTGAAGAAATCCAAAACACCATCAGATCCTTCTACAAAAGGCTATACTCAACAAAACTGGAAAACCTGGACGAAATGGACAAATTTCTGGACAGATACCAGGTACCAAAGTTGAATCAGGATCAAGTTGACCATCTAAACAGTCCCATATCACCTAAAGAAATAGAAGCAGTTATTAATAGTCTCCCAACCAAAAAAAGCCCAGGACCAGATGGGTTTAGTGCAGAGTTCTATCAGACCTTCAAAGAAGATCTAATTCCAATTCTGCACAAACTATTTCACAAAATAGAAGTAGAAGGTACTCTACCCAACTCATTTTATGAAGCCACTATTACTCTGATACCTAAACCACAGAAAGATCCAACAAAGATAGAGAACTTCAGACCAATTTCTCTTATGAATATCGATGCAAAAATCCTCAATAAAATTCTCGCTAACCGAATCCAAGAACACATTAAAGCAATCATCCATCCTGACCAAGTAGGTTTTATTCCAGGGATGCAGGGATGGTTTAATATACGAAAATCCATCAATGTAATACATTATATAAACAAACTCAAAGACAAAAACCACATGATCATCTCGTTAGATGCAGAAAAAGCATTTGACAAGATCCAACACCCATTCATGATAAAAGTTCTGGAAAGATCAGGAATTCAAGGCCCATACCTAAACATGATAAAAGCAATCTACAGCAAACCAGTAGCCAACATCAAAGTAAATGAAGAGAAGCTGGAAGCAATCCCACTAAAATCAGGGACTAGACAAGGCTGTCCACTTTCTCCCTACCTTTTCAACATAGTACTTGAAGTATTAGCCAGAGCAATTCGACAACAAAAGGAGATCAAGGGGATACAAATTGGAAAAGAGAAAGTCAAAATATCACTTTTTGCAGATGATATGATAGTATATATAAGTGACCCTAAAAATTCTACCAGAGAACTCCTAAACCTGATAAACAGCTTCGGTGAAGTAGCTGGATATAAAATAAACTCAAACAAGTCAATGGCCTTTCTCTATACAAAGAATAAACAGGCTGAGAAAGAAATTAGGGAAACAACACCCTTCTCAATAGTCACAAATAATATAAAATATCTTGGCGTGACTCTAACTAAGGAAGTGAAAGATCTGTATGATAAAAACTTCAAATCTCTGAAGAAAGAAATTAAGGAAGATCTCAGAAGATGGAAAGATCTCCCATGCTCATGGATTGGCAAGATCAACATTGTAAAAATGGCTATCTTGCCAAAAGCAATCTACAGATTCAATGCAATCCCCATCAAAATTCCAACTCAATTCTTCAACGAATTGGAAGGAGCAATTTGCAAATTTGTCTGGAATAACAAAAAACCTAGGATAGCAAAAAGTCTTCTCAAGGATAAAAGAACTTCTGGCGGAATCACCATGCCAGACCTAAAGCTTTACTACAGAGCAATTGTGATAAAAACTGCATGGTACTGGTATAGAGACAGACAAGTAGACCAATGGAATAGAATTGAAGACCCAGAAATGAACCCACACACCTATGGTCACTTGATCTTCGACAAGGGAGCTAAAACCATCCAGTGGAAGAAAGACAGCATTTTCAACAATTGGTGCTGGCACAACTGGTTGTTATCGTGTAGAAGAATACGAATCGATCCATACTTATCTCCTTGTACTAAGGTCAAATCTAAGTGGATCAAGGAACTTCACATAAAACCAGAGACACTGAAACTTATAGAGGAGAAAGTGGGGAAAAGCCTTGAAGATATGGGCACAGGGGGAAAATTCCTGAACAGAACAGCAATGGCTTGTGCTGTAAGATCGAGAATTGACAAATGGGACCTAATGAAACTCCAAAGTTTCTGCAAGGCAAAAGACACCGTCAATAAGACAAAAAGATCACCAACAGATTGGGAAAGGATCTTTACCTATCCTAAATCAGATAGGGGACTAATATCCAACATATATAAAGAACTCAAGAAGGTGGACTTCAGAAAATCAAATAACCCCATTAAAAAATGGGGCTCAGAACTGAACAAAGAATTCTCACCTGAGGAATACCGAATGGCAGAGAAGCACTTGAAAAAATGTTCAACATCCTTAATCATCAGGGAAATGCAAATCAAAACAACCCTGAGATTCCACCTCACACCAGTCAGAATCGCTAAGATCAAAAATTCAGGTGACAGCAGATGCTGGCGTGGATGTGGAGAAAGAGGAACACTCCTCCATTGTTGGTGGGAGTGCAGGCTTGTACAACCACTCTGGAAATCAGTCTGGCGGTTCCTCAGAAAACTGGACATAGTACTACCAGAGGATCCAGCAATACCTCTCCTGGGCATATATCCAGAAGAAGCCCCAACTGGTAAGAAGGACACATGCTCCACTATGTTCATAGCAGACTTATTTATAATAGCCAGAAGCTGGAAAGAACCTAGATGCCCCTCAACAGAGGAATGGATACAGAAAATGTGGTACATCTACACAATGGAGTACTACTCAGCTATTAAAAAGAATGAATTTATGAAATTCCTAGCCAAGTGGATGGACCTGGAGGGCATCATCCTGAGTGAGGTAACACATTCACAAAGAAACTCACACAATATATATTCACTGATAAGTGGATATTAGCCCCAAACCTAGGATACCCAAGATATAAGATACAATTTGCTAAACACATGAAACTCAAGAAGAATAAAGACTGAAGTGTGGACACTATGCCCCTCCTTAGTTTTGGGAACAAAACACCCATGGAAGGAGTTACAGAGACAAAGTTTGGAGCTGAGATGAAAGGATGGACCATGTAGAGACTGCCATATCCAGGGATCCACCCCATAATCAGCATCCAAACGCTGACACCATTGCATACACTAGCAAGATTTTATTGAAAGGACCCAGATGTAGCTGTCTCTTGTGAGACTATGCCGGGGCCTAGCAAACACAGAAGTGGATGCTCACAGTCAGCTAATGGATGGATCATAGGGCTCCCAATGGAGGAGCTAGAGAAAGTAGCCAAGGAGCTAAAGGGATCTGCAACCCTATAGGTGGAACAACATTATGAACTAACCAGTACCCCAGAGCTCTTGACTCTAGCTGCATATATATCAAAAGATGGCCTAGTCGGCCATCACTGGAAAGAGAGGCCCATTGGACTTGCAAACTTTATATGCCCCAGTACAGGGGAACACCAGGGCCAAAAAGGGGGAGTGGGTGGGCAGGGGAGTGGGGGTGGGTGGATATGGGGGACTTTTGGTATAGCATTGTAAATGTAAATGAGTTAAATACCTAATAAAAAATGGAAAAAAAAGAAAAAAAAAAAAGAAACCCACCTCAGGGACAAAACCAGACACTACCTCAGAGTAAAAGGCTGGAAAACAATTTTCCTAGCAAATGGTCTGAAGAAATAACCTGGAGTAGCCATTCTAATATAGAATAAAATAAATTTCCAACCCAAAGTTATCAAAAAAGACAAGAAGGGACAGTTAATGATCATGAAAGGCAAAATCTTCCAAGATGAACCCTCAATTCTGAATATATATGCTCCAAATGCAATGGCATCCACATTCATTAAAGAAACTTTAGTAAACCTCAAATCATTCATTGCACTGCACACCATAATAGAGGGAGACTTCACAACCCACTCTTATCTATAGAAAGATCGGGGAAATAGAAACTAAACAGAGACACATTGAAGATAAAAGAATTTATGAAACAAATGGATTTAATAGATATCTACAGAACATTTTACCCTAAAACAAAAGAATATAACTTCTTCTCAGCACCTCATGGTACCGTCTCCACAATAGACCATATAATCAGTCACAAAACAGGACTCAACAAAAATATTGAAAGTATCCCATACACTCTATCACATCACCATGGAGGAAGGCTGATCTTCAATAACAACATAAATAATAGGAAGCCAACATTCATGTGAAAGCTGAACAACACTCTACTCAATGATAACTTGGTCAAGGAAGAAATAAAGAAGAAATTAAACACTTTTTAGAGTTTAATGAAAATGAAGGGACAATATACCCAAACTTATGGGACACAATGAATGTAGTCCCACAAAGAAAACCAACAGCTCTGAGTGCCACCAAAAAGAAACAAGAGAGAGCACACACTAAGAGCTTGACAGCACACCTAAAAGCTCTAGAACAAAAGGAGGCAAATTTACAAGGGGGAGTAGATAGCAGAAAATAATCAAACTCAGTGCTGGAATCAACCAAGTGGGCACAAAAAGAACTATTCAAAGTATCAACCAAACCAGGAGCCTGTTCTTTGAAAGTAGTATCAAGATAGATACACCCTTAGCAAGATATACTTGAGGGCACAGGGATAGTATCCTAATTAACAAAATCATAAATGAAAAGGGAGACATAAGACCAGAACCTGAGGAAATCCTAGGCATCATCACATCCTACTACAAAAGGCTATACTAAAAAAACTGGAAAACTTGGACAAAATGGACAATTTTGTAGACAGAAATCAGGTACCAAAGTTAAATCCAGATAAGAATAAAGATCTAAACAGCCCCATATCCCCTAAAGAAATAGAAGCAGTCACTAATAGTCTCCTAACCAAATAATGCCCAGGACCACCCACATGGGTTTAGTGCAGAGTTCTATCAGACCTTCAAAAAAGAACTAATTCCAACTGTTCTCAAACTATTTCACAAAATAGAAACAGAACGTACCCTATTCAATTCATTCTATAGATACCACAATTACTCTGATAACTAAACCATATAAAGTCCCAACAAAATAGAAGACTTCAGACCAATTTCCCTTATGAATATTGATGCAAAAAATATTCAATAAAGTCCATGCAAACTGAATCTCAGAACATATCACAAAGATCATCAATAATGATCAAGTACGCTTCATCCCAGGGATGCAGGGATGGATTAATATAAGGAAACACATCAACGTAATCCACTATATAAGCAAACTGAAAAACAAAAACCGCATGATCATCTCCTTACATGCTGAGAAATCATTTAACGAAATCCAACACCCATTCATGATAAAAGTCATGGAAAGATCAGGAATTCAAGGCCCATACTTGAACATAATAAAAGCAGTATATAGCAAAACAGTAGTCAACATCAAACTAAATGGAGAGAAACTAAACCCAATCCCACTAAAATCAGGGACTAGACAAGGCTGCCACTTTCTTCCTATCTATTCAATATATCACTTGAAATCCTAGCCAGAGCAATTGGACAACAGAAGTAGATCAAGGGAGCACCATGGTCCCTAGACCGGGGGATTCTGTGGACACCCACAAGGACCCACACAGGATCCTCCACGGGATCCTAAGACCTCTGGTGGGTGGAACACAGCGCCTGGTCCAATCAAATTGCCCAGGACCCTAGACTGCACATTATTATTATGCACATCCGATAGGCATGTGTGTGTGTGTGTGTGTGTGTGTGTGTGTGTGTGTGTGTGTGTTTGTGTGTGCATATAAGCGTGTAGGTATGTAGCACTTGTGACCAGAGGAATGCAATCATGCAGTGTCTTTCTTTATTTCTCTCTGCCATTTTCCTATGATGCAGTGTGTTGATTAGAATATCTTTTGCCCATGGGATGTGGCACTATTACAAGGTGTTGGCTTGTTTGAGGAAGTGTATCATTGTGTAGGCTTGCTTTTATGTAGTGCACAATCTCTGCCCAGTGACAAAAATTGATCCTCTTCCTTGCTAACTGTGGCCACAAGCTTCCACCTGGTTGCCTTCAGACTAAGATATAGACCAATTACTTCCTTCCCCAGCACCTCCTCTTCCTGGATGCTGCCATGCTTCCTACCAAGATAATAATGTACTGACCCTCTGAATCTGTAAGACAACCTCAATTAAGTTTTCCCTATAAGAGTTTCCTGTGTCATGATGTCTCTTCACATCAATGAAACCCTGTTGAACATAGGCAGTATGTTAGCCTAATTTTTAATGCTTACAAGATAATTGCAACCAGCATGCAAGCACAAAGTAAAGATAATGAATGAGTTTCTGTATTTTTTGAACTTCTGAATTTTTGAATGAATGAGGGGATTGGGAAAATTAGAAAGTTTTGGGAAGGAGATAGAGAGAGGACCTTTTGGGCTCCTGCCACTTGCTTTTGCATTCAATATATCTATTTTAAAACAACACCAACAACTAAAACAACCAACGACAGGGCATCCATACAACAGATTCACAGAGAAGACACCAAAGGGCAATACATTCTTGTAAATCATTTTTCAGCTAATGTCTGGTGTATTGAGCCTAAGGATTTTACTGTCAAACCCTGATGATTAATCACTAGATTGTATCCCCTAATACAATGATGAATGACACTGTGGTCAATAGGACAGTTAACGTGTATAAATACATCGTTTTTCACACAGTCAGTTTGAATTGTTACTATATTTCCCAGTTTGTTTTTTTTTTTTTGCATTTTATCTCCATTAGTGTGTTGTTTTCAGCCCTCACTTGCTACATAGAAAACGGAATCTTTTACAATATATTTCATTTAGGGTGCACAATGGAACCTAAAGACTATTTCAGTCCATTTCAAAGTAGAGCTCTCTGTTCTCTTTCCAAAATTGAATTTAAACTGCTTTCAAATATATTTTGCAGTTGTGTGGCTTAGTTTAATTAAGATTGGGGGGGGTTATTTCTCCCACAGTCCCAGTTGTCTAAAACTGGGAAAACTGTCTAGAAATGTTGTGGAACCTTTGTGACTGTGCCCTAGGAGAAGTAGATCCGTGGGGCAAGAAGGAGCGAGCTGGGTGGTTCTGAACTAAATCTTGGATTCTAAATCCAACCAAATGTGAGAAGGGCCCATTCAGGCTCTCAATGCCACAGATGAACTTGTTGTTTCCTCCTATGTTCTCTTTATCATGACAGTCTGTTCCTCGTGAGTGTTTGCCATATACATCTCTTCCTGAACATTGATTTTGTCAGGAGTTTTGACAACTTGACTTAAAAATAAGTATTGTAAGTGTACATCTGTCTCTCCACCTCTTCCTCTTCCCCCTCCCTCCCTCCCTCCCTCCCTCCCTCCCTCTCTCTCTCTCTCTTTCTCTCTCTCTCTCTTTCTCTCTCTCTCTCTCTCTCTCTCTCTCTCTCTCTGTGTGTGGGTGTGTGTAGGTGTGTGTGGGTGGGTGTTGTGTCAAATATATTGCTGTCAATTTTGCCTTCATGTATTTTTTTAATGTGTGTGTGTGTGGAATGATTTTTCACATTAAAAATTATTCTCACTTTTCATAAATTTCAGTGTAATCTTCAATTTTAGGGAGATAAGCTTCCAAATGGCTTTTTTTCTGGAACTCAAGAAATTGGAATGCTCCATAGTTTTATGACCTGAGTGAGAATTGTCAATAGGTTCCCAGTGATGCTGTGGGGCCATACTTAAGATCTGTGTAGCAGCTAGAGGAGCCTCTGTGTTCTTTGAGCCCTGCATTTGGAGAATAACTACGAATTGTTTGTACAGTTGGCTCTAGCATAGAGACTCTTCTTTAAAATTGTTTTCTCTTTCTCACTAGATGCCATGCATTGGAAAGTCCTTCCACATGGAAACTACTGACCATATTGAATGGTGGAGAAAGGAGATTCACAGTAAATTATAAATGAAGAAAACAAGAGTTACAGCCCTATAACTGATACTCCCACAGCTAAAGCTGTGTGGAAGCATGGAGAATGTTGGAGGACTTGCAAAATTTGTTTGGATCTCATTCCTCTTCATTGCTCACATAATTTAGTACTTAATATCCTCGTGATTTCATAGATATATTTTTCTAAATACTTAATTAATTTGTTTGAATGTGTGTAACTCTGTGAATGTCTCTGTGCATATCTCTCTTTCTATGTATATTTTTCTCTGTCTCTGTGCCTACTTGTGTGTCTCTGTGTGAATGTTTATGTGCATGTCTCACTCTGTATGTCTAAGTTTCTCTGTCTTTCTGTCTCTGTCTGTCTATCTATGCCTCACATCTAAACTCATTTCTTCTCCTTGCTTACCTTCTTCTTCTATTGTTTTTCCTTCTTTGCCTTATCCTTCTCCTCCTTATTCTTTTCTCCTTCGCCTTCTCCTCCTACTCCTATTTCTTTCTTTCTTCTTCTTCTTCTTCTTCTTCTTCTTCTTCTTCTTCTTCTTCTTCTTCTTCTTCTTCTTCTTCTTCTTCTTCTTCTTCTTCTTCTTCTTCTTCTTCTTCTTCTTCTATGCCTTTGACTTTTCCTTCTCTCATTCTTCTTCTCTCCTTCTCTTCTCCTTATTTAACCTTCTCCTTTTCTACTTCTTACAGATTTCTTCTAAGATCATTTTACCCCACCCCACCTCCATGCCTTGATTTCTTCTGGTGGGAGTCTCCAGAGTTTCAAACTCACAACCTCTCTGATGGTGTTCTGCCTGAGAAACCACAAAATCTGGAGGCTAGAGTTAAATTTGATCATTGAGCTTGGGGCATTGTGCTATGTACCAAGTGCCTGGTCTCCAGTCATGCTGAAGTCCTTAAACCTGATGAAACCTAATGGGTCGTAATTTTCACCTACATGGGAAGGAAGGCATTTCCTCCGTATTTCTGGAACCCTGGCTCCTGGTGAATTTACCATACCCACAAGCACTCCCGCCCTGCAGTGGCTAATGGCTAGCAGTCACATACAAAATGACCAAAGGTTCTGATTTTCAGGTTAGATAACTTCTAGTTACCTAGCAACAGCAAGATAACAAGCCCAATATATGAGAGGCTACTTGGCCCTACATCAGTCTCTCATTCTTTCTCTCTCTCTCTCTCTCTCTCTCTCTCTCTCTCTCTCTCTCTCTCTCTCTCTCTCTCTCTCTCTCTCTAACTTTTACAATCCTTACTCTCTGTAAACTTTTACCTCTTTCTCTAAGCGTTCAACTTTCTTACTCTCTAACTTGCTTTCTGTCTTTCCTTCTATGTCTTTCCCCATCTCTCCTTTTGGCCATAGCAAGTCTAACAATCTTTTTACTCTTTTTTTTCTCCTTGCTGTCTAAAATAAAGCTCTAAAACATTAGACTGTCTATGTTTTTTAGGCCCAATATGGGATGCCAGAGACAAAGAATCTGGTACCATTGTCTTCCCCTAGTTCACCCCCATCCGTGTAGTTTCAGTGGATTTACACAGCCAGATGCACAATCAGGTATGCATGGTAATTATCCTTCACTCCTCCCATGTCAGCCTTCACAGAGCACAGAACCTTCTGCCGTCCATGTTCTCTCTCACTTCACCAACTTGCCCTACACCCACAGTTTCACACTGGACACTTAACATTACTACAAATTATTAAAATGTAACTGCATTTAAATTTAAAAATCATCTCCTCATTTGAGTTGGTAACAATCCAATGCTTAACAGATATTTGTTAGTAGTGCTTACCTGTTGACATTGATACCATGAACTTCTTATTACTTCTGGTGCTATGTGATTTTTTTTTTCAAGCAAGATGAGGACTTGAACAATTTCTGAAATCATGTCTTTGGACTCACAGCACTTACGTGATGTAGTTCTAGTTTCCCAGAGACTTCCAGTATCTGTGATGAGCCATGAACTTGGAACATCTGCAGCATGACCCAGAGTTTCATTGGGCTGAGCAAAGAGATCTCAAGATTTGATTGCTTTCTCTGTCCAAAGTATATATATACGATTAAATTACAACTGCATAGTGGTTTTTATTACTCTGTGTTATTATCATTTCAAATCCTCTTATTTCTTGGCTGAGTTGCTAAATGATACCTTGTTCTGTGAACCAGCTGCCATTTTTGTTCTAAAGCGATTTGATGGATCTTTTCAGCTTTCCTAGTTCCATTTACTGAGAAAGGTAGCTTCTCTCTGAGGTTATGGTCTCAGAAGTTGTTGGATGTTTCAAACCCTTCCCTGGAATGTCTGGGACTCTGCAAAAAAGGAATTAAGAATTTTGAAACAAAAGTGAGGATCTACTTGGTGTCTTCTTCTTGTCCTGTGAAAATTCTGAGATCCATTCTTACAACTGGAAATATTCAAACACATTAAAATTATTCTACAATGAGAAAATCAACTGCATTATAATCCTGATACTTACTGACACATGAGTTATTAGGATGTTCTTTATTAAAAAATCAATTAGTTCTTACACTCTTTATTTCGTTCTAGAACAGATTTTCCCCCTTTTAACAGCTGAAAAATCTATTTTACTTCAATTTCATTTTTAAAAATCCGTATTATTTTAAAAATTTTAGTGGTAATTGTAATAAGTATCTATAAAGTGTTGCAGATGGATCATGCCCCCTCTTTATGTGGCTAATGGAAGGTTATTTTAAAAAATTCTTCCTAATGAACATCTATTCTTGTTGTTGTTTTTGTTGTTGTTGTTATTGATGTTGTTAGATGTTATTACTTGACTTCAGGAATGTTTAATGCTAATGAGGGTCTTATTGTTCTCCAGATGTCTCCTTTCACCCTATCAATATATATAATATATATATATATATATATATATATATATATATGTTTGTAAAAATGTGGTGAGTCCCTGTATGCACATTATCAAATGTTTCTGATTCAACTTGTGCACAAAGCAATCTACATTTTGTCTTTTTACATTGGTGTTCTTTTGCAGGGAAATGAAATACCAAAGCCTATCTGAAAGTAAGGATTTTTCAAAAGTCTCATTTCCTTGGAAATTCTAAATAAAAGTTTATATTCATTATGGAGAATGTATTATGAGCTTGTCAAGAGCATTTGAATATGAATTTCTTTCCTGTTATGTTTATTTTTCTTTGGTGATTTGAAGTGGAAGCTACTCACAGGAAAAAAAAGAGAGGTATCTAAAACTACTTCTCATTATCTCACTTTCTTTAAATTGAGATTTCTGATGTTGAAGAGGAATGAAGTGAGTGTGCAGATTTTGTCCACATAACTCCTAAAAGAAAGAGCAATAGTCATGTTCCACAAACACATGTATTCAACACCCCAATTAAATTGCATGGGTACTGGCTGAATCTAAAGTCCCTGTAAATGAATGTGTATGTGTGTGTGTGTGTGTGTGTGTGTGTGTGAATGTTTCCATGTGTGTGTGTGTCTGTGACTCAGTATATCTAGGTGTATATGTACATGTGTGTGTTAAGATTATATTGCTGTAAACAGACACACTTATCAATGCATGTTTTATTAGAAAACCATTTAATTGGGGCTGGCTTACAGGTTCAGAAGTTCAGTCCATTATCATCAAGGTAAGAATATGTCAGGATCCAGGCAGGCATGGTTCATTTGGAGCTGAGAGTTCTATAACTTCATCTGATAGCTGCTTGGAAATGAATAGCTTCCAGGCAGTAGGCAGAGGGCCTGAAAAGTCTGTTCCCACAAAACACCAAATGTGTTTTTGAGTGTTTATGTGAGTATTAGTATGGGTTTTATTGCCATGAAGTGTCACCAGGATCATAGTAAATCTTGAACACTTTGTAACTTCTTTTCAGAGGTTTACTCCATTATTGTCATGGCTGGAAACATGGTAGCCTTCAGACAGACAAAGTGCTGGAGAAGGAGATGAGTTTTAGGTCTTGATATACAGGAAGCAGATGGAGACTGTGTCAAACTGGGGATTGCTTAAGGACAGCAGACCTCCAAGCCTACCACCACATTGTTACATTTCTTCCAACAAGATCACACCAACTCAACAAAGACACATCTCCATCAGTGTCCCAACTACTCCACCAATGTCACACCTCATGAAACCTTTTCACACTTCCTGAGAGTGCCACTCCTATTGGCACAATTTTTTGGGCCCATTAACATTATTCTTAAAACTGTTCAATGGACAAAAGGTAACTTTAATGAAAGAAATAAAGAATGTTTCAAAAAATAAACAGGAGTATGTATGTCTTGGTTACTGTTCTATGCTGTGAGAGACATCATGACCAAACAAACTTATAAGAGGAAACATTTAATTGTGGTCTTAGAGTTCCAGAGGGCAAGTCCAGGATATCATGGTAGACACCATGGCAACACAGAGGCAAAACATGTAGAGCAGTAGTTGAGAGCGAACAACTTATGATGGAGATGGCAGAGAGTAATGAAATAGGGAGAGAGAGAGAGAGAGAGAGAGAGAGAGAGAGAGAGAGAGAGAGAGAGAGAGAGAGAGAGAGAGAGAGAGAGAAAGAGAGAAAGAGAGAGAGATAGAGAGAGTCTGATGGGTTTTTGATATTTCAAGGCTCTGTGACAAATCTCCTTTAATAATAAAACAACTCCTAATTCATTCTAAACAGCCCATCACCCGGAAAACTAACACATTTGAACGTGTGATCATCTGTGGCACACAATTATTCAAACGAATAAAGGAATGAAAAAGAAAATGATATCAACTAATAAGTGGCCATGACACTTGGTAGTATAGTTTATATCATTACTTTTCATTTCTCTCAGGTTAGGGTTATTTGCATAACATATTTCTGATCAGCAATCATTCTCAAATAATCCAAAGGCATCCTAACCCCACCACACACACACACACACACACATTTCTACTTGATTAACGATATTGGCATTACTTATTTTTATGGAAACATATCCCTTATTCCTGATTTAGTTCAAATCGTGGGAAATGTTGATGTATAATTAATTCCTATTCATAATGGGATAATACAGAAGTCAACAATATTGAATCCATTGTTCCTTGGAGCTGAAGATTTTCCATTGATTTAGTAAAATATAAATATGATTTTAAAAGAAGGCAACACCCTGAAAAAGTCTTATTTTCATCTTTTCATTATTTACAGACCATTCTGTGGTATAAATAGGAATCTAGAGGAAGAAAGGTGTTTAAAGTCACTGACACACACACTTAACTTAGGTTTCCTTTGCACAGGAAGAAGATATATCAATCCTCTATATATGGAGAGTTTCTCCAGGACCATTAATATATAAAAGTCTTCAGGTCTCTAGGTTAAAACAACATTGCTTTTGCCTATAATTTATGCAAAGTAACCTCTTTTATACAGTTATCATATTGATGTGTGTATGCATACAGAATTATACAGGTAAGTCCAGAGGATAGGGAAGGGTATACTGTTTTCTGCTACTTCACTCCCTAATTTTCCCCTTGTGACAGGGTTTCTTGCTGAGCTAGGAGTGAGGCTGACATTCAGGAAGCCACAGTCATTCTTCTGTCTCTGCCACTCCAATTCCTAAGCACTGGTGTTTAGGTTAATGTTTGACCAAACACTTGGCTTTACCACTGGGCCATCTCCCTAGATTCTTCTTTATTTTAAATAACCTCTGGATGACTTTTGCCCTCAATGTAATGAAACTGCTCTATAAGAATTTGTTATTTAGAAGATGGCAATATAAGTGGTCTGTGTGTGTTCAGTACATGGTATATTAAGAACTACTTTCCTTAATACCTTGAGAATTGCATACAAATATTTTGATGGAATTTACTTTCCAATTATTTTAGTAACTCCTCCCAGAACAAAACCTGGCCCACTCCCACCTAACTCCTCCTGCCAACTTCATATCTCGTCTTCTCCCCTTTGTTACAACCCATTCAAATCATTTGTGTTTCCCATAAACTCTTAGACATCTGGCTTCCAGTACAGCATGAACAATCTATAACCTTCAAAGTCAATACCTTTGATGAAAACTTACTATTCATCCTTCATCAACTGTCTATACCTTATCAGATAGCGATAAGGGATAGTGAGCCTTCCCATTCAGTGATGGAAGACAGAATGTCATGATTTTGTGCAGAAAGACACAGTTTTTCTCTTACCTCTGTGCCTTACAAGATTTTCATTCTCTTCCTTGAGGATTTCTAAGTTTCAGCTCCTCTACTTCTTGCCCCTTTCTGTGAGTATTTGTGAATATGCATGTGTGTCTATATTACAGATGTCTCAGTATATATACAACTCAACTCATAGTGGGATTTTGCAATTAACTGCTGGCACTATCTCACACTAGACCATATTCCTTAATGCAGACTTGGTGTGGGTAAGTACCAGAAAGGAACTGGAGATTGCTAGATATCTTCAGAGTTAGTTGTAGTATAGGTGAAGTTTAGACTTCTGACCTTACATTCTGGCTAGCCCCTATGGGTTTAAGATGCATGGATAAGGGATCAAGATCCTGAACTTGGATTGCATTTTTCTCCTTTTTGAACAAAACAGAGATATCCTTGAAGAGATAGATGGATCTTATCACTTTGTTTCAAATAAAGAATTCTGTGGTTAAATTGTTTTGAAATGTCAGTCATGGGTCTTAGATGAAGGCTTTGGTCCACAGTACAATGTTCATAGGTAGTACAATATGCACTCTGAAAAGTGATTGGAACCTGAGGGCTTTAATCAATGAGTTAATCAATCAATGGATATACAAGGAATGGGTAAGAAACTTGTAAATGAACGCGGTCATTTGGACATGTCTTCAAAGCTGTTTATTGTCTTTGGTCCCTTCTTGTGTTAATGCTGACTAGCTGCCAATAATTTGAACAATTGTGCTGCTTCATGCCCCTTTCATATTCATGTGATCATGGATCCTTCTTTCATTTGTGATAGTAACATGTCAGGTTCAGAGGAAACATTGCTTAATTCTTTAATTTTTTTTTCTAGAAACGGCATGCTAAGTGTAGAACCAATGTTACCTAGTTGTTGTAGTTGGAATATTCAGCCATGGTATCTGTTGTCTTTGAGACTCAAGAACTTTGCTGCTACCCACACCACTGGTCTTTCTTCTGAATTCACTATTGTATTTTAGTAGATTTCAATATCATATGAAGTACCAGAAAATGAGTGAAAAATGACAGTGGTGAAATGTGTTTAGAATCATTAAATTACACACTTAAAAATAAATAAATCAATGGATTTATTTAGTATATAAATCAAACTCCAATAAAACTTCTGAAAAGGCTTAACCAAATGTGATGCTTCTCATGTGAGTTGTTATTTGTCATAGCACCTGTGATTTAGCTGTTAATAGTACTGGGTTTTATTACTTATGAATCAGACACCAATACATCCATGAAGGGGTTACACTCCATTCTTTCAGGAGAAAGAAATCAATTAAAAGTCATTGGATTTCTTGATGAGAATTTTTCTGGTCAAAGCTGAGTTGGCAGGAAGTTGGACAGACTGGGGTGTCTCCCAGAAAGTGTAACACAAATTAGAATGTAGGTGTTGTGAGGCTATAAGGCATATTCACTACTTGTCACCTATTATTGAGTATTCTTGCTGTTGGAGGTACTTACCCTTCACTTCTGCCATGGAGGGAAGTGGGTCTACACCTAGGCAGAATGAGGAGATTGTGATGAGTAATGTTTGTGTGGGTTATGGAGCAGGATAAACCTTAATGTGCTGGGATTTTATTTATCTCCAACTTGACAATCTAGCGTCACCTTAGGAGAGAGAACAATTGAAGAATTGTCTCTATTCACTTGGTTTTTGGGTAAGTCTATGGGACATTTTCTCCATTAATGGTCGATGTGTGAGGGTAGGCAACTGTGGGTAAGCTCATCAGTAGTCATTTATAAAAGGAAAGCTTTTACTCTGTATTTAAAATAAAATATTCGATCAAGCCACATGATTTTTGGTGGTTTGAATAAGAATATACACTATAGATTCATATATATGGATATTTAGTCACCAGGGATTGGCAGTGTGTTTAAGGATTAGAAGGAATGAGAGAAGATGTGGCTTCATTGGAGGAAGTGGTTGTGTCAATAAGGGTGGTCTTTGAGTTTTCAAGAAACCAATGTAATGGCAGAATATCTGTTTCTGTCTAAGGATAAATGGTTCTCTATTGCTCCAGTGCTGCGGTCACTGACTTGATGTTTGACTAAACTTCTGTAAGTGTAATCAAGCCCCCAGTTAATGCTTTGTTTCATAATAGTTGTTTTATCCATGATGTCTCTTCACAGCAATAGAACAATGACTAAGATAGGGTCAAGCAATAAGCACTCTTTCCTGGTAATGCTTCAAGTTCCTGTTTTGCCTTCCTTGGTAATAGTCTGTAACATGTAAGCTAATAACCCTTATATTCCCAAGTTATGTTTGATGTTAGTATTCTTCGGTGTGAGAAAGAAGCAAACTAGAACAATTGCATGTCATTATATACATGAGAATATCTTACCTTTAAATTAAAATAAAATATCTACACATTATTTGTCCTTATAGGATAAGTGACAGTGGTAGTATTAGATATTTTGTTCCTCTAAGAAATTGTCTTACTTAAGGTTTCTATTGTTGTAAGAACATACCATGTCCAAAGAGCTAATTCCATAGCAAAAGTTTTATTTAGCTTATATTCCACATTGCTGTTCATCATCAAAGTAGTTTGGAAAGAAACTGAAACAACACAGGTTCCTGGAGCCAGAAGCTCATGCATAGGCCATGGAGTGGTGATGCTTATTGACATGCTCCTTAAGTCTTGCTTCCATAAGGAGCACAAGACTACCACCACAAGGGTGTCCCCACCCACAATGAACTGGGTCCTCTCCCACCAATTAAGAAAATTCCTAAAAGCTTGATCTTAATAAGGCATTTTCTCAACTGAGGCTCCTCCTCTTGCAAGACTCTAGATCTTATCAAGTTGCTATGAAACCATTATGGCACTCTGAATGTAGTTGGCCTATGAGGAGGTGTGGCCTTGTAGGAGTGGGTGTGGCCTTTTTGGAGGAAGCATATCACTGTGAGGCTTTAAAGCTCTGCTCAGTGTGGAAGACAACATCCCTGCATGCAGAAGACTCTAAGCTTCCTCTCCACCACTACATATGCCCAGACACTTGCATGTTCACTTCCTTGATGATAGTGGACTGAACCTCTGAAACTGCAATGAAATGTTGAAAAGCCCCAATGAAATGTTTCTAATGAGTTGTCTTAGTCATAGTGATCTTTCACAGCATTGAAACCCTAATTAAGACATCCAGCTAGCATAGAAACTCTCCCAGATATCAAAATTAATCAACAATAAAGAGTATTTTCAAGTCATTTGGCATTCAAACTTATTCTAGAGAAAAAACACAAATGATTGAGTCCATGACAAGCCTGACTAAAAACAAAAACAAAAAACAATACAAAAACAAACAAACAAAAAACAAACAAACAAACAAAACAAAAACAAACAAAAAAACCTACAACAACAATAAAACCAACCAAACAAACAAACAAAAGAAACACTCAGAGTGCATATGGGACCCATTAAGACCCCCATGAAGCACAGGGGCTACTCAGGAGTAGTGACCAACATATTGGGCAACCTCATAGAGTTTGAAACCCATGAGAACTGGCATAGAAAAGAGATCAGCACATATGCATTGAGTACACCTTCACTGTTTTATGAGAAGGAGGTCACACATAAATTTGAGACAGGAATTTCCAGGGAATAGACAGGCTGAAATGGTACATAGGTATGTTGGGAGTCAGATGTTTGGAGGAGAGCCAGGGGAACAGGCCAGTGGTGAGCTTTTTGATGGTCATCTGGGGCACTCAACAGAGACCTCCAAAAGATCTCAGGATTCATCCCAGGCAAAGATTGCACAGGGAAAGAACTCAGGATCCACGCCCCACCATATATTATCTCACAGTTTATTCATTTTCTCTTTTAAATTACTCTTTGATCTGATCAGCTGGCTATTTGTTAAGAAACCAAAGAACCTAATGTGGATATGCCCAATTTTAACTATTTGCACAAAATTTCTATTCTTCCTGGGTCTCCTGCTTCACATTTTGAGAACTTCATCTTAGAATTCATTTGTCCCTCAGTGTCCTCTAGTCCTTTGTGTGTCCTTTATTGTTTTTAAAGGTCACCATCAATTTAATCTTTCTTAACTTCTACCTGGTCTCTTTTCTGCATGTTAATATTGGATTTCTTAAAAAGATATCTTAATGGGAATAGATGACCATGTTGTCAAGAGCACTACTGTACCGCAAAAAAACTGGATTTGTTTTCTTGAATTCATATCCAATGGTTAACAATCAGCTTTAATGCCAGCTCCATGGGATCTGACAACTCATGTCTCTGTGGTCACCTATACTCTCAAGCTCATGCCCTACTCCCACCCATATAAATAAAGATAATAAATCTTAAAATGAGAGACAAGTTTCATTTGGTTTCATTATTCAAATGAAACCTTATTTTGTCTGATTTCTGAATCTCTTTGGATCAGTTTTCTGGGTTGCACTTTGTGTAACAAGGCCACATTCCTTTTATCTATCACTCTTTCCCCAACTTGTTGTTTCTCCCTCGGACTTCATACCAGAGATTCTATCTATGTCCTGTCTTTCTCTGCTTCTTCCTAAAAATCCATTTTTTGCTGCCATCCCTGCTCCTCTAAGTCATATCTCCAATTACTTGCTCACTATGCAGACCACAGAATCTAAGTCCTGTCCATTTTAGCCTGTGTGATATTAGATGTATGCACTGTTCACAGCCTGCGTTGCAACTTTCATCTTCCTTTGATGTTCTTTCTACCATAGTCCATCTCTTCCAACAAAGTGTTCACTAAAAGCATGTCATGTCATACGTATTAATTTTTAGAACAAAACAAATTTTATTGACAAAGATACTGAGGTTGTCAAAGACCCATAGGTACCCAACACAGGAAAACAACCATTTTTTTTCAATCCTATAAGTTTACATTTCTGTACTTTGTGATTTTTTTCAATTTAAGTGATATTTGACACCAGAGTATAGACATAGATATGGAGGTCACCGAGAAATTTGATAAAGTACACAGTAGGATTGGCTAGAACTTTGTAAACAACCTTTCCGAAATTTTTGGATCCATCATCTCTGGTGTACTGCACCCAGGAACCTATTAAGAAGTCATTGTCATCACCTGATCTCGCCTCAGCCAGAGGGGTTTCTGGAATGATGTGGAGGTTACCTTCCTTGTAGTCATCCAGGAGCTGATAGACGTAGAGGACCGGATCCTTCTTGTAGGAAATGTAAAAATAGTCCTGTAAGAATGGCACCTGGGCTAGCACCATCCCACTCCAGTTGTCCTCAGAGCCATCTTTCCCCTCAAATTTGTGTTGTACCTCTCTGCCAACCAGTGCGCCTGCGAGGTGGACATCCCTCACCTGAGGAAAAACTACTTTGTGAGGCAAGACCTTAAGATTTAAAATCCTCTCATCGCTGTGGAGCTCCTGTCCGTAGACACTGTCAATTCCGTCATACTTCACCAAATAAAGAGAAGGGTTTGTTGGCAGTTGACCTAGAATGATGGCCTTCCAATGGGTGACAGGCTCATTACCTTCCTTCCACCCGTGAGAAATTCTGCAGCCAACAATATTCCCCAGGGCCTGGGAAGAAGGCTTCCTCCTACTCTTCTTCTTGAGTGATGTCATGCTCAGACTCTTCAGATGTATTGTCTTCTACCTGGCTGTAGACCTGTTGTGGTAGATCACACTGTCTTGGGGCTTCCATTCCCTTCAAATATCATACTTGCTCATTGCCTGGGACTGAAGATCTTGCCCGTTTAAACCAGACACAATGCTGTTGCCTCTATCATATATATGAATTCCTGATGGGCAATGGTTATGGGTTGGGAGTGAATGCTGGACCAAGACTCTTCTCTAAGAGAACTTCTGAGCAGGTGAAGAAGATTATGCTAAACAGTTTTGAGCTCCTAAAATTAATTTTATAAAAATAAGAAGTTAATAAGTCAGCCATGGTGGTACACACATTTAATCCCAGAACTCAGAAGGCAAGGACAGGCAGATTTCTAAATTAGAGACCAGCCTGGTCTACAAAGTGAGTTCCAGGGCAGTCAGTGCTATAGAGAGGAACCCTGTCTCAACAACAACAACAACAACAACAACATCAAGTAAAAGAAAACAAACGAAAATCAAACGAAAAACAAACAAAACAGAAATACAAACAAAAAATAACAAAACAAACAATCAAATGGAGAAGTTAATAGGAAGTGGTAGTGACCCATAACTTTAATCATAGTACTCAAGAGGCAGAGTGAGGCAGACCTTAGTGAGAGAAAGACTAGTCTGGTCTACACAGTGAGTTTCCTGACAGCCAAATCTAAACATACAGAAACTCAAATAAAATTAACCAAGCAAGCAAACAAACAAACAAAGAAACAAAGAAACAAGGGAAACAAGGAAATAAAAATAGTGTAATTAACAAGTAATTCTCTAGAGCTCAGAATAACATACTCAGATCAACATTTATTTCTTCAGACCTGAGTAAATTTGTCTCTGATGAGGATCCTCTCCTTGAATTTCTATGTCAATTTAGGTGGTGCTATGACAATTACCCCCAATGATCAAGAAGAAGAGAAAAAAAAAAAGGCCAGAGGGGTCACCATGATTCTCTTGTACGCGTAAGCTCTGAGCTAAGTTCTTGCATTCACAAATATCTTCCCAGGGACACAGCACACCACTGTCCTCCTTTATTGTTTCTCCTGACCCAGCTTCAGAATTATTCGATGAAGCCATTGCATCACTGAACTCAAGAACAACTCAAAAAGTCGAGGCAATATCAGCCTTTTAGAACTAATAACTTCTAACATGCACATGGACAAACAGGAGCTTTGGCATTTTAGTGGAATTGTGATCTAGATATGGTTAGCAAGGATAATAAATTCAGGAGATAAACTAACCTAGACTATTCATCTCCCTTGCTAATAAACATGGGGAAAGTAGAATGTACAGTAACTCACTGTAGGAGAGAAAATTTTTAGCTTTCTGTAGCTATGAGGGTCCCAATTACTTCATAAATGTACTTACCCATAGAAAAATATCCTAGTCGTCAAGATCTCCTGATACAGACCAGGCACCAAAAGCCTGTGGGAAAAAATGACCTGGCTTTGACACACCACTGTGAAGATAGTGAACTCACCTTGAATGGATTCTAGCGCCTCCAAGTGGAATAGATGCGCAACCTCCAGCCAGTGCTCTGTGACATCACCCTAGTTCAGCTTACATCATAGAACCCCTCTCAGGCTTGTTCCTTCCCTAGTTACACTCAGAAACATTCAGCATCTCGAATTTACCTTTTCATATGGCCTCCTAGAAATAATAAATGAAATCCCAACTGAAAGGCCTGATGATCTGAGTAATATTCTGCCAAAGAATTACACCCTTGCATGGTTTTTATTGTTTGGTTGTTGAATTTTTATTTATTTGTTTGGTTTATGTTTTGTTTTGTTTCATTTTTGTTTTTATTTTCGTTCTGAGAAAGTCTTCGGTTTCTGCCTTGACAACATCCATGGTGGTTATTTTTCATGTTCCAACCTTTCCCTTGGTTATCTTTAAGCTGTGCTTCTTATCATAAATATTGCCAGATTCTTTGAGGCAGCACACTGGATAGCACACCAATTTTCACTTTATGAAAACCCACAGTTAGAGGAGGACTATTTTTATGCAAACAAACCTGGAATTTGACAGGGTTAAATGACATATATTGAAACCAATGGCAATCATGAATTATGGATTCTTTGGAAAGTAAGAGGACAACATAGATCTTGGGCATGCTTACAAAGTTGTGATAAAATTAAAAAAAAAAAACCTGATATCTCCCAGTCATATTTTAAAGGTTTTTAAAATTTACCAGCACTTCTGATTATAAGTAATTTCATAGATTAAATGCAGTAAAACAGGATGAAATAGATGAGGTAATTTTACTTTTGAAATATGTGTAGACAGAATACTGGACACAGGTATGTATAAAATTTACTTACAAATTAGAGGACACTTTAATTGTTCATGGCACATAGATCTTCAGTTCTTCAAAAAAAATCCTTTTCAGTACCTTCCACGGTCCCCACCGTACCCTGTACATCATCTTCATAGGATATGACAGTATCCATAGAGAGCTAGATCCTTCAACAACAGTCATCAAAAAAAAATCATTCCTTAAGGTGTGGCCACAGGCCAATGTGATGGAGGATCTTTATCTGAGATTCTATCTTCCCAGGTTGATTTAAGTTCACAAAAAAAAAATCTAAGAAGGACCACTACATATCCATATCATCAATATTGATTGCCTCACTGTATGAAACATACATGCTATGGAGTGATTTAAGATGTCAACTACTGGATGAATGCCTTAAAAATGAGAGACAGAAGGAGAGAGAGAGAGAGAGAGAGAGAGAGAGATAAATATATTTCTCATCTATGTGTATTAGTGCAGCGCTTTGTTTTCAAAAAAATGGATGGAATGGTTAAATACTATATATTAGGTTAGACAAGTAAAACTCAAAATGACTATTGTAAAAATATAAATTTAATAAGGGACATTAAAAAATAGGAGGTATTTTGGAAGAGTAAGCGCAGCAGGAGGGGGGAGATCTGATAGCAATGGAGGATAGTGGGGAGGATGAAGATGGTAAAAGGACACTGTAAACCTGTGCAAAGGGTCACAGAAAAGGCCTGCGACTTGTACACTTAAAAAAAACACTGGTATAAAGTAACAGAGTCCAAATAATATTTTGATTAATTTGGGGATTATAGCTTCAAGACACTAAAAAATATATTTGTATTTTTCAACTCACTTGTGGTTCTTGCTATGATGAACATGATATGGGTGACAGGATATGGTAAGGTGCTTCAAAGTTTGTGTATCATTTATCATCAAATGCACATGTCACTCAGTGAGCTGCAAGGCTATCACAGGGAAGGAGGTATCTAAAGATCTTAAGTGTACATGACGTAGGGAGAATAATGCCCCCACACTACTATAGATGTTGAAATAATCACATGTTTTTCCCAAAAATAATTTTCTGAAGATTAATCCCCAGGTGTGAATTTTAAATAACTGCCCTAAAGTCTGGATTTAAGATTCCTTGAGAATCTTCCAAAACAAAAGGAAATGAAGAATCTTGGTGCTGTAATTGGAGAAACAAGAGAAAAGCAAACAAGAATTCATCACATAAAAACAGACAGAAGAAGTAGGAATAAAGACATATTTAGGCAAGATGAATAGTGAAGTATTGATTAGACCAAGCAGAAAGGACTGAGGAGATAGCTCACTGCTTAGGCCCACTGATTGCTTTTGCACAGGACCAGGGTTCAATTTCTAACACCCACATGGTTGTTCACAACCACCTGCAATTCTAGTTCTAGACGATCTGATGACCTCTTTGGACCACACACACACACACAGACACACACACACACACACACACACACACACACACACACACACGCACACACACACACACAAACACACAGACACACACACACGCACACACACATATACTTACCCACAGAGAAAAAAAATATTTTAGAAAACAATTATACAAACAAAAAGGAGTCAAGTATAGTTTTATTCCCCTTTAATACCAGCACTCAGAAGCAGGCTAAACTCTGTAAGTTGAATGACTGCCTAGCTAATAGGTGTGTTTTCAGAATTTTATTTTTCTCTTCTTTTTCTTTTTTTTCTTTTTCTTTTTTTTTGTGTTTTAGGACTATTTCAGTATTTGTTTAAAGATTCTAGATTTTTTTTTTTCTTTTGATTTACTTTTTCTAATGTTTTAGGCTTTTTTCGGGCTTTTTAGTATTTTACAGTTTTCAGGTTTTTTTTTTTTTTAGAGGGGGGGTGTGTGCGGGAGGGTAAAGCCCTTTGTGTTATTTAGAGTTTTAGGGTTTTAATGGTTTTAAATTTGGTAGGTTTTTTGTCCTTATAAGTTTTTTGTTTGCTTGTTTGTTTGTTTGTTTTGGGTAGGGTTGAGGTTTATTTTTATTTTATTTATTTATTTATTTATTCATTTATTTATTTATTTATTTAAGGTATTTCAGGGTTTTAGGGCTTTTTAGTGTTTATAAATAATTTTAGGATAATTGTAGTTTTTTGTGTGATTTTGTTCTTCTTGTTGTTGTGTTTTGTTTTGTTTTTGTTTCTTTTTATACTTTTAGTGTTTTATAGGGTTTTAGGATTTTGTAAGGGTTTTTTGTTTTCTTGTGTGTGTGTTTGCTTTTTTTTATAGGCTTAGGATTATTTTTTTATCTTAGGATTTTAGTTAATGTTTCAGGGTTTTGTAGGTATTTTGGGGGAGGGTAGGATTGATTTTATAGTCTCAGGATTTTACTTAGGGTTTCAGGGTATTGTAGGTTTTTTGTTGTTGTTGTTTGTTTGTTTGTATGTTTGTTTTTTTGTTTTGCTTTTTTAAGCGGGTTTTCAAGGATTTTATTTTGAGTTTCAGAGTTTTGATGTGTTTTTAGAACTTTTTAAAGGAACTTTTTTTTAGGGTTTTACAGTTCTTGTGGGTCTTTTTACTGTTGTTGAGTGAGTTGCCAGGTCACTGCATTGCAATGTAAGCCTGGTCCCAGCAACTTTTCTCATAACACTTGTACAGTACTGCTTTTCAACTTGGCTTTGTTACAAGATTTAATGAGTGTCTTGGTCTGAATAAGACAACCTCACGTAGGCTTATATGCTTGACTGCTTGATTCCCTGGTTAATGGAAGTGTTTGGGAAGGATTAGGAGGTGTGGCCTTGTTGGAACAGGTGTGATCACTCCTAGTAATCCATACCAGGACTTTGAAACTATGTCTCTGTCTCTGTCTCTGTCTCTGTCTCTGTCTCTGTCTCTGTCTCTGTTTCTCTCTGTCTCTCTCTCTCTCTGTCTCTGTCTCTCTCTCTCTCTCTGTCTCTCTCTCTCTCTCTCTCTGTCTCTCCCCCTCACTCTCTCTCCTGGCTGCTTTCAGATCAGGATTCGAAGCTCTCAGCTACCTCTCCGCCACCATGCCTGTCTGCTTCCCACCATGATGATAATGGACTAACCCTTTCAAACTGTGAGCGAGCCCCCAAATAAATGTTTTCTTTTATAAGAAAAAAAAAAGAATTTTAGGGTATTTCTTTATTTTTTAGTTTTGTTTTGTTTTTTAATTTAATTAAGGAATTTTTAAAAATTGTTTTAAGCATTTTTTTAATAAGGTTTGGAAAATGATTTTCTTTTCCAGTGTTTTTGGCGATTTTTTAAGGCAGAAGAATTTGTAGTTGTTGGGGTGGTGGTTTTGTATCTTTTCATTTTCTTTTTTTTTTTTTTAATTGCTTTTTTATTTTCTCATTAGGGATCTAGACTTGTAGAGTTTTTGGATTTTTTTTTAGGGTTTTATAATTTTTTTAGGGTCTTTTTAGAGTTCTTGTGTTTTCTTATTTATAGAATTTTAGGGTTTTAAAAATGTTAATTAAGAATTTAAAAAATAGCTTTTTTGGGTCATTTAGTGTTTGTTTAATAATTTTAGGGTTTTTTAGGGTTTTAGGTTTTGCTTTATTGTTTTAGGGTTTTTTTTTTACGTTTTTTTAAATGATTTTAGGGTTGTTCTCAGTGTATTTGGCAAGATTTTTTTTTAAGGCTTAGTGTGGCTATTGTTCTTTCCTTGATTGTTTGTTTGTGGTAATTATTTTATGGTTTTTTGGGTCTTTGTAGAGATCTAGAATTTTTTTGTTGATTTTTTTTGTTTGTTTTTCTTTAGGGTTTTAGGTTCTTTTAGTTTTATTTTTTCAAAAATTTTATGTTTTTTTTTGTTTGTTTGTTTGTTTGTTTTAGGGTTTTTATTGTTTATTTAAAGCTTCAAGTTTATTTTCTTTTCTCTTCTTTTTTATTTTTTATTTTTTAGAGTTTTTAGGGTCTTTAAGGTTCTGTCTCTAAGAACATAGAAACTGAACCTATTGCTTTTAGATTATTTATAAAATGTATTCCATTCTGAAAACAAGAAACACTATAAAGTCATGTTTGTTCATTTGCGTGTATGTCCCCAGGAGCTATAGATTATGTGTGCCTAATGCAGAGCTCTAAATATGTCCTGATCATACAGATTTAATTGTCACATCATGAAAGTTCAAGAACTATACTATAAAGCTATATCTATGTATCCTAGTTTATTCATCTTTCAAACAAATATAGTAGATATGTCACAGAGGGCAGAATTTATTGATCATGATTTCGAAAAAAACCTCAAAAGTCATTAAATCAAGTATCTTATACTAGCCAAACTCTACCCATCTATCCAGTTCACTCCTGTAAGAATAATTGCACCTGGGTTTTGGTTAATTCTTATTAAATTCTCCAGCTAAAAAGGGTCTTTATTAGCCCCCTTCCAGCTTAGTGAAAAACTCCATTCACTCTCCTTCTGAAAGCAAAAGCATTTTTCTTTCACAGACTATGTTAATTTTACAACATTTGCCCCTGGATGGTTTCCATTTCCACAGTTGTGTTTGCCATGACTCAATATTTCATCTCTCTTCAGACAACTCCTCTCATATACCACAGGATAATACACAAAGGCTCATTTGTGAGTCATGCCAAGAAAGCGGAATGAACTTGGGGGATACAGAAGAGGGAAAGACACAAGAGCAACAGAAGTATCATTAAGCTGGATACTACTCTAGAATACTGCATGCTATTCATGTATCCTGGGTATCCAGAAATTCATCTAGACTGGACCCTATTTATCCATTGGTAGGATGTAGTCTGAAGCTTAGCCTATTAACTGGCAGCTCCCAAAGCTTTGAACTGATCCAAAGATTGTTATCTTCCACACAATACCCAGTAGTATCCAAGCTACATTCCCTGTCACAGGCAAAAGCCCGGAAAAAGAAAAGAAAGCACTGTACTGTGTGCTAGGGTAGTGCTCATAGTGTCAATCTGCACTGAATCTATTACCACAACTGCAAAGGTATGTGGCACAGGCAATCCAAGGATCACCATGCTTCCCATTTTATCTCTCCAGTCTATATATCCTCTCCCAACTCTACACACTATGCTCCTATTCCTAGGGATCATTTAGAGGTCTCATAAATACCACCATGTATAACCCCGGAAGATGAGAGATGTTTGAAGCACATCAATAGATTTTAAGTCTGACAATTGTTGATGTCATCAAAACAATTTTCTGAGGTATGCTGTGCTTTTGTCAAACGATGGGGCTAGAATGGCCCTGCCAAGATCTAAAGCAGAAATACTAGTTTTTTGTTTGTTTGTTTGTTTTTCTATTATTATATTGGAACATGTCATCATCAATTGCACTTCCTCAGTCTAAAATAACAGGTGATACTTACAGTTATTTGCTGCCATCTCTAAAGTCTGGGCAAGGCAACTCCTGTGATTCTCCAAGCCTTGCTTCTTACCAGTTCTGGGCTATATGCTGTCAGGATAATGTTCTAAACAGGGAACTCTATGGATATCCAGATTTCAATAGTTTTCCCTTCAAAATTATAGTAAAAAAATTCCAATTGTACATTTATTTTAGTATTTCTGGTCAACAATTTCCTACTGAAGTGACAGCAATATTTACTATTTTTATATCTTTATACTAACATTATATTTCTGTTTGATTTGTAGGGGACAGGTTTATTTGAGACAGTCCTACATTACTCATGCTGACCTCAAACTTGCTATATAGCTATGGACAGTCAAAGGCCTTGATCCTCTTGCATTCAACTGCCAAGTGCTGGGATTACAGATTACAGTATCATAGCTATTAAAAGATTTTCTATGACTGATAAAAAAGGTGAGGATTTGACTTTAGGATTTCAGTATTTTTCTAATTGTAGTCATAGTTTACATTGAATAGAGTCATTATGTGAAAGGCAACAGAGATTCTGGTCTTTCAGATTTCTACTCATTAGTAGATCAGTTAATACATTTAAATATCTGCTAAAAATGTCATGGCCTACAGGAGAACAGTAGTTTAAGATCTTGCCTAGCGAGGTTTCTGATTTTTAAGAGATTCAGAAAATAGGAGTAGATTTATGAGTTTAACATGAATGAGCATGTCTTATCTAATTTGCCAATGTTATACATAATAATACAAAACATGCATTTTAAGTTTTTAGAATTATTTTCCTAAAAACATATATATTTATGACCAAATGAGCTAGAATTACTCATAACAAATATTTAATATTATAAAAAGCCTAAATTTTTTTGAAATAAAATGAAACTGATTCTCTTGAATTTATTGTAGTCTGTTATTTTGATAAGTTTTTCTGAGGTTTTTAGAGATCTAAAGACAAAATATTCAGTGTATGTTTTTATGATAATTTTCAAGTAAGTTAGTATACTGAGACTAGGATGGTAAGCCCAATGCCAACACTACAAAGAGGTTCTAGCTTTTGGTATGTAAATGACTACAGTGTTTTTTGCCATGCTATGAAAGGTTTAAAAATTGCCTTCATTTGGAGTATTTATTTATTTTTTATCTTTAGTCCCTATCTGTTTCCTGAACTGACTCAAAATGGCAGCTCCCTCCACGTTGTTCTCATGCAGGAAATGATCTCCTGTTTATTTCAAATTGAATACCCCCCAAACAATTAACCAACCAAAAAAAAATGGTTAATATGGTAATTGCCTCAGATCTTACTTGGAAACCATTTGATGACTACAATGATTGTTACATTAACGGGGAGACGATCTAAAATAGTTTGGTGATATTATTACACAGGATTATTTTGCCATGGTTGTTAGGAAAGTTGTTTCCATACACTTTTTTTTTTTTTTTTTTTTTTTTTTTTTTTTACTAAATAGGGACTAAGTTTAGGATTTTAAAACTACTTTGCTAGTTTGATTTGGTTTTCTAAAATTAACGACAGAGTCCAGATGACAACAGTAAGTAATCTTTCTCTATCTTTCAACTATACCTGAGGCTGACATATTGTAAAAACTGGTAATCCTCTCTTCATCTCTCAGCAAATGTCTGTCTCTTGGAAATTTATGATCTCGTCTCCATTAAAATTCTTAGTGGTTTTCATTGGTATAGTATGTGACCATACCTCTCTGATTTACAATTCAGTAGGACTTGAACAGAACCAAGGATAGTTAGATAATGAGACTTAATTTAGTTTCAAGTGTCGAACACAAGGCTAGTTTCTCCATTCCTAATTGATACATAGGTATACGAGGTTAATTATAAAGTTACTTACTATACCAACCACTTGTTTTTCTTGTTCTTTATCGAATTTCTCTACACCCACATACAACTTCTGAAACATATTTTTATACTGCTCATATAATTTGTTGTTGATCATGACCCTGTAAAGCAAAGTAATGAAAGCAGTCAAATTTATACAAATAGGAAAAGAACGCTCAAAAAAATTAAATTGTTCTTTTCATACTATAAAAAGAAAAATAGCAGTAAAAAATCATCTAATGGGAAGTAATTGCAGATTTTTTTTCTAAGAGATTATCAGAGAAGTTTTATTTTATGTTTTAGATTTTCAAAATTAAAGTTTACAGACAGACAGATAGATAGATAGATAGATGATAGATAGATAGAAAATAGAGAGGTAGATAGATGATAGATAGATAGATAGATAGATAGATAGATAGATAGATAGAGAGAGAGAGAGAGAGAGAGAGAGAGAGAGAGATAGATAGATAGATAGATAGATAGATAGATAGATAGATAGGTAATCTTTTTTAGTAAATTAATTGTATTTCAAAGTAGGGTTTTATTCTGTTCTACCAAATAGAAAGTCTAATTTTTTTTCCTATATTGACTCAGTTAAGACTTAGTGTAAAACATAATTCAATTAAAATATACAAATTGCCTGATTATGTAACTGATTTTTTCTATACTGTTAAACATAATAAACCATAAAGTACATTTCTAAAACTTTGTGCAATACTTCCGTATTTCCACAACAAATGTAAATCAAAATTTAAAGTCTCATTAACATTTACTTAAAGTAGAAAATACTTTTCTGTTACTCGCACCAAGCAAGTGAAAGATCTGTGTGACAAGAACTTCAAGTCTCTGAAGAAAGAAATTGAAAATCTCAGAAAATGGAAAGACCTACCATGCTCATAGATTGGCACGATTAATTCAGTAAAAATGGTGATCTTGCCAAAAGCAATCTATAAATTCAGTGAAATCACAATCAAAATTCAAGCTCAATTATTCATAAAGATAGAAAGAACAATTTACAAAATCATCTGAAATAAAAAAAAAAATCCAGGATATTGAAAAACTATTCTCAACAATAAAAGAAGTACAGGGGGAAACATCCTCGACCTCAAGCTGTAGAATAGAGCAATAGAGATAAAAATATATGCAAATGATACAAAGACAATGACTTTATTAAATACACAGGCAAATGGAAGGATATAAAATATATCATCCTGTGTGAGGTAACCCAATCCCAAAATTACAAACATGGTACACACTCACTGATAAAGGGATACTATTCTAAAAATTCAGAATATCCAAAATGTAATTCACAGACCACATGAAGCTCAAGCAGAAGGAAGATGAGAGTGTGGGTGTTTCAATCCCTCTTAGAATGGGGAACAAAATACTCCTTGGAAAAAAATATGGAGACAAAGTGCAGAGCAGAGACTGAAGGAATAACTATCCATTGTTTGCCCAACCTGTGGATCCATCCCATATACAGACACCAAACCCAGTCACTATTGTGGATACCAACACTTGCTTGCTGACAGGAGCCAAATATGGCTATCTCCTGAGAAGCTCAGCCATTTCTTGGCAAGAAAAGAGGCTGATGCTCACAGACAAATATCAGACTGATCATGGGGTTCCCAGTAGACAAGATACAGGAAGAACTGAAGGAGCTGAATGGGTTTGCAACCTTATAGGAATAACAACAATATGAACCAACCAGACTGTCCAGAGCACCCAGGGACTAAGCACCAACCCATGGTTCCAGCTGCATATATAGCAGAGTATGACCTTGTCAGACATCTGTGGGAGGAGAGGTTCTTGGTCCTGTGAAGGCTTGATTCCCCAGTCTAGGCATGTACCAGGGTGGGGAGGGTAAAATTGAAAGATGGAGGAGACCCTCATAAAAACACAGAGAGGGTAAATGGAATAGGGATTATCTGGGGTGAAACAAAGAAATGACTAATATTTGAAATGTAAAGAAACATAATATCTAGTAAAAATAAATAAATAAATAGATAGATAGATAAATAAATAAAAATAAAAATAGTTACAAAATACTACATATAAAAAGAATAATTCACTATGATGTCATACAGTATATTAACTAATATTTCCTAATATAGAAATTATGCTAATACTATATAGTTTAAAAAATTATATATCCAAAAATGTACCTTCAAATTTTCCCTGAAGATTTTGTACTGGAAATCTATAAAGAAATTAATGTTTTAAAAAGTACAGATGCAGATCTTAGAGTTTGATGGCTCAGCTTTTGACATACAGGCATGACAATGAGAGTTTGACCCACAACACTATACCCTCCAAGAAAACCATTAAAATTAAAGATTAATCATACAGAATTATTGTTTGGAATATACATCATATACAAAATGTTAACATAGATTACTTGCTATACAATCAATTATACTTTCATTGAAATACTTACACTAAGAAGGAAATAATAAGTTTGAACATAATACAGTGTATCTCCAATTACTTCTTCAGAATTTGCATTTTAATTATCATTAGTTACTGAAGATTCTGTTCTTGTTTGGTAATACAACAAGATATATAAACAATTATTATTATTATTATTATTTTTTTTGCAAATATTAATGAAATACTTTTCGCCTGACTGGACTTATATTTTAATGCTACACAAAGAAGCTCTGGATTCAATCTTCAACAATGAAAAAATAAATAAATAAAAAATAAAATTTAAGTATAAAAAATATAGAAGACATGTTTCCTTAGGCCCCAGTAAATTTGTAAGGCTGAGTACTTCATTTTCAAGGCCAGTCCAAACTGCACATGTGCTAAGATAATACTGAGATACAGAGTTAGAGCTTACCTTCCTATACCAAAACAACACATACATAAACACAGCCTTCCCTGAATCATGTCTGAAGTACCAGCTCTTCTGAGGTTGAGAGGAGCCTCTGGATTTGGAAGCACTTTGGCGCCTATATACGCAAATTTTGGAAATCTGGCCTTTCAAAACCAGGTAAAGGAAAATGAAGACTGGTCTTCAGTTTGTTTTTTGAATTCCTGGTGGGCAGCAGCAGTACAGAAAAGGATCTAGTCTGTTTCCACCAGTAACTGACCGCCAGTTTACTCACAACTCACATCCCCAGGCCCCAAGAATACTTTTAGGGTCTCCAATTCCCTAGCCTTCCTGGTTTCAGCTAGGTGATAATTTGTTCAATCTCCTGCCCATAGCGAAAAAGTTCTCTGTTTTTCTTGGGTAAAGTGGATTGTGAACCCAGAAGCATTAACCACAGGAGTCCAATGAGGGTCACCTGCTCTCCTTTCTCCTTTAGTAACACCTCCATCCCTCCACCATCATCCCGCTGGGACCCCCAGCTGAACCAGGATTAACCATCTTTCAACAGTTCACTGACTCCCTCCACAGAGACTTCTGCCTACCATGCTTCCTCCAGAACTTTACTTCCTCAGGAACTCAGCTTCCTGGCCACCACAAAGCATACTGAGTAACAGGGTTTGGACAGCAGGAAAACAATCTTAGCCAAACCCATTGCTGATTGTTCCTGTTTACACATTCCTACAAAGAGTGAGAGAGGATTTATCAGTCATCTGTCATCACAGTAGCAAAAAGGTGGTAGTATTTTAGCTTCCACTTCTACTCTGAGTTTTTCCATTTTTCAAGTTTGCAATAAAGTTACTATTATTCTGAGATGAATGCTTTTGCAAAAAACATCACATCCAATGAAACTGAATTCTATCATCAACTAACGTCTGTGACACTCTCGAAGCAGAACAATTCTTCATTGAAACTGTTGATCAATGACATCATGGATAGACCATCTTAATAAACACCCATTCCTTAAGTGAATGTACCCTGTTACCTGTGGCCTGAGAATGACAACAATCACTCAAATCAAATAGCTTTGTACATAGCAGGAAATTAGTATCCAAAAATAATGCCTACAGTTCATTCCTTGCTGCAGCAGATATGTCAACTCTTCCCTTAGCTACTATGGAGGTAAAATACTTTGGTGATGTGAGGGACATTCAAGTACAGCCTTATTACAATGAAATCCAGTGTCCATAAACTGTTCTTCTTTTTTTCTTTTTCTTTTTGTATCACAGTAAGCCAAGATTTTATATTAATTTTATATTTATTAGATACTTTCTTCATTTACATTCCAAAAGTCCCCTCCCGCCTCCCCTCTCCCCCCTCCTTGATCCCCAAAATACCTATTCCCACCTCCAGGCCCTAGTAGTACCTTGAGCTGAGGCATATAACCTTCACAAAACCATAGGCCTCTCCCCCCACACATGGCCTACCAGGCCATCCCCTGCTACACATTCAACTAGAGACATGAGCTCTGGAGGTACTGGTTAGTTAATATTGTTGTTCTTATTTAGGGTTTCAAACAACCTCAGTTCCTAGGGTACTTTCTCTAGCTCCTCCATTGGGGGTCCTGTGTTCCATCCAATAGATGATTGTGAGCATCCACTTCTGTATTTGCCAGTCACTGGACTATCCTCACACAAGACAACTTCAGGGTCCTGTTAGCATAATCTGTAAGTCAAGAATTTTAAGATCTCTCAAAAACAAAACAAACAAACAACAAACAAACCAAAAGACTATTTATGTTCACCAAAAAAACTAATAGTGATATATTATTTTAATATATCATACAGTTAATATATTTGGAGTTATTTAAAATTTATGAGAGAAATGTATTTTCAGTATTGCTGCAGACAAACATATCAATAAGACTATTCAATTGATTGTTGTTTTATATCAAACAACTTTTTTAATATTCATTTTTATTGTTAAATATTTTATAAATATTAAGGAACATGATAAAAATGAAAGGTTTGATAGGTTTTGAGTGGGCATCAGCTGGAGGAGTTGGGGTACAAAATAAAAAGAAGAATGTGATGTAAGTCTGTTTACTCAAAATATGTTTTTAGTTGTTAACAAATTCAGATAAATTGAAATTATGTATATTTTCTTATCATAATGCAATAAAAATTAAATCAAAACATATTTCTAGAACTGGTGGGATTGCTTAGCAGTTATGAGAAGGGGCTGTTATTTTACAGTTGCTGATTTCAATTCCCAGCAATAACATGGTGGCTTACTACCATATATAAAGTGATCTGATGTCCCCTTCTTTCATGAAGGTGAACCCATAAACAGAGCACTCATACATTTTAAAAATGATAGACTTAAAGACATTAAAATGTTTATATTATTATTATTATTATTATTATTATTATTATTATTATTATTATTAAAGTGCCTAACTACTTCCTTTCATTTCTTTTCACCAAACCAGCCTTGAAAATCTAATGCACAAGTAGGAAAACACTGCAAGTAAATGGGCGGAATGCTCTAGGATACATGAAATACACACTAGACTAGTTGAAAAAATGGAAAAACTAGCTGTTAAGAGCAACTGTTGGTTGGGCAGTGGTGGTTCATGCCTTCAATCACAGCACTTGGGAAGCAGAGGACAAGGATTTTTGAGTTCAAAGCCAGCCTGGTGTAAGTTCCAGGAAAGACAGTGCTACACTGAGAATCCCTGTCTTGAAATTTAATAATAATAATAACAACAATAACAATAATAATAATAATAATAATAATAATAATAATAATAATAATAAAAACAAAAAAGAAAAGAAAAGCACCTGTTCTATGTAGAGGACCAGGCACAAAGCACTCACATTGTGGCTCATAACATATGCACAATCACAGTTTCAGAGAATCAGTGCTCTCTTGCGGCATAAGTGAGAGAGAGGGGCTTCTCAGCCTAGCACATAAGTGAGAGAGGTGACCTGGGTAGCTAGCACATAAGTGAGAGAGAGGCCCTGCCCAGCCTAGCACATAAGTGAGAAAGAGGGCCTGCAAGGACTAACATCTAAGTGAGAGAGAGGTCCTGGGAAGCCTAGCATATAAGAGAGAGAGGGGCCCTGGGCAGTCTAGCACATAAGAGAGAGAGAGAGGACATGTGCAGCCTAGCACTTAAGTGAGAGAGAGTGAGAGAGAGAGAGAGAGAGAGAGACAGAGAGAGAGAGACAGAGACAGAGACAGAGACAGAGACAGAGAGACAAAGAGACAAAGAGACAAAGAGAGAGACAGAGAGAGAGACAGAGACAGAGAGAGAAAGAGAGAGACAGAGAGTGCCTGCCCAGCCTAATGCCTAAGTGAGAGAGTGGGCCTGAGTGGCCAAGCACATAAGTGAGAGAGAGAGGGCCTGCACTGCATAGCACACTCTTCTAATCAAGCTGAGGACTAGGAAAGTAGAGACAGGAGAGTACCAGGGGTTGAAGGAAATGTGTATGCTCCCTTCTGAACTCTTAGGGCAGCATAGACTCTTCTGGTGTGCGTGTGTACATGCAGAAGTCCACATTATTAAATGTTTATGCACATAAATAAATAAAAAACCAAAAATGCGTACAAGAGCCTCTACAGCTGAAATTAAGTAGAGCCATTTGCTGTATTTCATATGTTTCATATTTGTTCTGGATTTTCAAGTTTGTAAGCAATTATCAACCAACAAACTGGAAATCATTTGCCTTAAAGCCAGTGGCTTATTCCCACCTTCTAAAATCTCCCTTCAAAGTGTTGGTACTTGGTATTCCATGAACGCATGTGCAGGGGGTATTTAGCCAATCAGCACAGTCCTTTGGTGAGACCTGTTTGCTCCAGCTGGCATCACTAAGGATCCTCTGAGGCTTCTGTCCGGGTCTGGCTCCTGACAACTTTTTTTTTTTTTTTTTTTTTTTTTTTTTTTTTGCCATTGAGGAGCTAAGCACAGAAGGGTGCAGTTGTGAAGGTGTTCTCCTCATACATGACCTGTAAGTGATAATCTGCCCTGATCAGGGTTGTTGTACAGTTAATCGAGGTGTGACAGGGTGGGGAATCTCAGGCCCAGGAGGCCACTAAGTGAGGAAAAGCCTCCTGATCGCCATTTCCTGTGGAATCTGAGGGTGAATGGAAGGTGGAGGACCGTATTCATGGAAGAGGATTGAACAGGTCAGGGCCATAGAGAATTCGGAACCCTTGGAAGAGTAAAGCTTTGGGCCTGGGGATAGGATCAGAGAACCAGCTGCAGGACTGTGGGTCAGGGAACAGGGAGCCATGGATGAGATGCCTTGGCGCTTGTCCTGTGTGCTGTACAGGATCCCTTAGAAACACACTGAGGATTCGTCCCTCCTCATTGTCTTCTCTATGGTGTGTTCCTTTGGTATAGACTGTATGAACATTGCAGACAGTAGAATGGCATAGGAAGATGAATGAAAAGAAGAAGAGGAGATATTGTAAGAGATTCATAAGTCATTGGGGATGGATTCTGACCACAGATCCTTCTGTCCCAATCTCCCATGTATTGGGCTTAAAGACTTGCACCACCAAGTTCAGCTTTTTCTCTCAGTTTAGGTTCTGTAGGATGGGATCTATCTTTGTAGTTTCAGCTGGCCCAGCTTGGTCTGGCCTTTAACTTACAATCTTCAGATGTTTGAAATCCTCGGCTTCCCCAAATCCCTAATTTCTCCAATATAAGGTCTTTCTGTGTGGGTGGTGGTGGTAGTTCATGTTTTTTTGTAGACTTAGTGGTGGATCTTTTTGATATGAATATACAGTTACCATGTTCTTTATCTTTCTGGATAGAACTGTGAGTATACCTTAGACTGAGATAAACTGTTAAACAGAATTGCTGATGTTTTGTTTAAAAAGTATCTGTGGGAGATAGGACCAAAATTCAGATGCCTCAAAGGTTAAAGGATGTTGCTCATTGTTTATTGGGAGGAGGGGAGGACTCACATGTTGAAGATTGGCCAGTTTTTGTTTTGTTTTTTTTTTTAAACTGAGAAATGGCAGATTGATAACTTTGGTTCTAAAGGAGGTTTTTAAAGAAGTGAGTTAAAGAAGTTTTTAAAACAAGTTGTGAGGGAGAGGGACATGATAAATGGGATACATGGAGAAAATGGTACGGGTAAGTATATATATATATATGTATCACCATATTGAATATGTATACAGAACTCTCTGAAAAAGGCAATTGATTAAAAATATACATGTTAAGTAACAAAAGAAATTATCTTTCATTGAGCTAAAATAATTATTTTTTTTTATTTTTAATTATTTAAATGATAATTTTTAGTCAGGTAACTAAGTTCTTTTTTTTCCTTTTTATTTTTATTGTTTGTTTTTTAACTAAGACTACTGAGTTCTTAAGAGAAGAATGGCACTTAAGAAATTGATGGTGATACCAAAGGAAGGTTACTTATTACACTTGGACTTTGATGATGAGCACGATGACATAAAAGTTTCAGAGGAGGCTCTTTTGGAAGGTATAGCATTTCCAGTGTCAGGTATTAATTGTGTCCTGCAGTTCATTAGATTTTACCTAGTCACCTGAAATGGAGGAAGTCTTGTTAAGTTTACATATACTTCATTTCTAATTTTACCTATATTTATCTATTCTTATATACAAGGTTTAGCAGCACATATACCTACTCTTGGAACTATATCACCATATTTTGAGAAAGAAGAACTTTCTTGATTTTGCCTCAACAAAAGACCTGAACATTGTTCGTATAATATGTTTGCCAAACATGAATTTATCTCATAAAACCTTCAAATAAATTATTTCCTTTCTTTTTCTATTGTATATTTTCCTTATTTACATTTCAAATATTATCCCCGTTTCTAGTTTACACTCCAAAAATCTCCTGTCCTCTACCTTCTCCCCCATCTCCCCAACACACCATCTAACAATTCCAGCCCAGGTATTCCCCCATACTGGGACATAGGATCTTTACAGGAAAAAGTGTCTCTCCTCTCATTGATGCCTGACTAGTCCATCCTCTGCTACATAGAAAGCTGGAATCATATGTCCCATTGTTTGTTTTCATTGATTGGTGGTTTAGTCCCAGGGAATTGTGGGGTACTTATCCACAATCTACTTATTGTGGTCTATCTTCTTCAGTTTCATGGGTTTTGCATATTTTACCTTGGTTATTCTGAGCTTCAGGGATAATATCCACTCACCAATGAGTGAATATCATGTGTGATTTTTGTGATTGGGTTATCTCACTTAGAAAGATATCATACAGATCCATCCATTTGTATAAAAATTTCATGAATTCATTGTTTTTAATAGCTGTGTAGTAATTCATTAAATAAATGTACCATATTTTCTATATACATTCCTCTAAAGAGAGTCATCTGGGTTCATTTCAGCTTCTTGTTATTATACATAAGGACATAGTGAAGCATGTATCCTTATTACAAGTTTGAACTTCTGGGTATAATCTTATCAATTTTATGAGGTCCCATTTGTCCATTTTTAATCTTATAGCACAAGATATTGCTGGTATTTTTTTTTCAAGAATATTCCCCCTTTGCCCATGTATTCCAGGCTATTCCCCACTTTCTCTTCTATAAGTTTCAGTGTCTCTGGTTTTATGTGCAGTTCCTTGATCGACTTAGACTTGAGCATTGTACAGGGGATGAGAATAGATCAATTTACATTCTACTACATGCTAACTGCCAATTAAGCCAGCACCATTTGTTGAAAATGCTGTCTTCTTTCCACTAGATGGTTTTAGCTCCTTTGTCAAAGATCAAGTGACTATAGGTGTGTGGGTTTATTTTTCTGACTTCAGTTCTATTTCATTTATATACCTGCCTACCACTAAACCTGTACCATGTAGTTTTTATCACAATTGCTTTGTAGTGCAGCTTGAGTTCAGGCATGGTGATTCCACAAGAGGTTCTTTTATTGTTGGGAATAGTTTTTCTTATACTAGGTTTTTTTTTGTTGTTGTTGTTGTTGGGTTTTTTTTTTTAATTCCAGGTGAATTTGTAAATTGCCTTTTCTAACTCAGTAAAGAATTGAGTTGGAATTTTGATGGGGATTGCATTGAATCTTTAAACTACTTTTGGCAGAACACACATTTTTACTATATTAATCCTTCCAATCCATGAGCATGGGAGATCTTTCCATTTCTGAGATCTTGTTTCATTTCTTTCTTCAGAGACTTGAAGTTTTTATCATATGTATCTTTCACTTTCTAAGTTAGAATCACACCAAGCTTTTTTATATTATTTGTGAGTATTGTGAAGGGTGTTTTTTCCCTAATTTCTTTCTCATCCTCCTTTTCCTTTGTGTAGGGAAAGCCCGCTGATATGTTTGAGTTAATTTTATATTCACCTACTGCACTGAAGTCGTATATAAGGTTTATGATTTCTCTTTTTTGCATTTTTGGGTCACTGATACATACTATCATATATTCTGGAAATAGTGATATTTTGACTTCTTCCTTTCCAATTTGTATTCATTTGTTTTCCTTTTGTTGTCTAATTGCTCTGGTTAGGACTTCAACTACTATATTCAATAGGTATGAAGAAAGTGGGCAGTCTTGTCTCGTCCCTGATTTTAATGCGATTGTTTCTTTTAGTTTAATGTTTCCTACTGGTTTGCTGACTTTTTTTTTTTTATATTAGGTATGGGCCTTGAATTCCTGACCTTTCCTGGACTTTTATTATGAATGGGTGTTGTATTTTGTCAAATGCTTTCTCAGCATCTAATGAGGTGATCATGTTGTTTTCGTCTTTGAGTTTGTTTCTATAGTGGATTAAGTTGACAAATTTCCATATATTAAACCATCCCTGCATCACAGGGATGAAGCCTACTTGACCATGATGGATGATCGTTTTGATGTATTCTTTTATTTGGTTTGCAGTGATTTTATTGAGTATTTTTGCTTCGATATTCATAAGGGAAAATGATCTGAAGTTTCCTTTCTTCATTGAGTTTTTGTATGGTTTGAATATAATTGTAATCTGGCTTCATAGAACAAATTCAATAGTGTTCCTTCTCTTTTGATTTTGCATAATAGTTTGAAGAATTTTGGTCTTAGGTCTCCATGTGTAAGACCCTGAAGATGGACCTCCTCTCAAGTCCATTAAAGTCCTCAGATGAGATGGCCAGCACCCAAATGACTTGAGAGAAATCCACACCTGATGCAAACTGTAAGAGGTTTTATTATCAGCTAGCTAAGGACAAACTCCTTCCACTGTGCAGGGCAGGGGCGTATGACTCTGAGATGTGACAGAAGAGGGTTTTTATTAGCTACCTGAGGAATTGAGATGAGTTGGGAGGAGAGTTTAGAGAGTTGGGAAGAGTCGGGAGGAATGTTCTTCTCTGCCCAGATGTCCTTGGCAAAACTCCAATTTTCGAATCTCTAGCTGTAAGGCTCAGAAACCAAAATGCTTTTTGGTGGCTGTAGAGAACATAGAGCTTCTTTCTGGCTGTATTTTTAGAGCTCAGGGAATACAAGCTTGGAGAATGTCCAGGGGCTTCACCTTCCAGGGAGAAATGCTCTAAGTTGGGGTCTCACATTTCCCACTCCTTCTAGTACATAGTTCTAATTTTATAAGTTAGAAAATTAAACCTCTGGCCCAGCTGCCAAATAAAGCCAACCTGAGGTCACAGCTTTAGGATTTGTAAGATTGAGAACCTCAGAAGCCCCTTGAATGAGACGAAAGAGACTCTTGCCAGTGGGAGGAGGGAAGAAGGGGGGATCCTGTGCAGTGCCAGGCCAGTGGGCCATGGCAGGCCAGAAGCGGTTACATGCTGGAGGTGCGGCAGCAGGGCTTGTCAGAAGCACCAGGGAGCATCCTTTTTATCTGAGTTCAAGTTTGCCAGAATGGTGGCACCAGACCCGGACAGGATCTTCTGTTTGAAATTTATGTGGCACGAAGATGGTTCCTGGTTAGTATGTTTTTTTGTTTTTTTGTTTTTGTTTTTGTTTTTTATTGTGTTTCAGCATTTCCAAGGCATCTTTTCTGACCAATTGTAGGGCCTTCAAGTGAGCTAGAGGGGGTTCTGAAAAAGAAACATCAAGTTCAAACATTGCACCTGCTTCTGTTAAAGGGAGGGGCGTCCCAAGTTGAGGAGTTTGAATGGTGTAAGTTTAAATTTCCCTGTGGTGGTCCATACTCAGAACAAGGCAAAGGGAAAAAGAGCTGCATAATCTTTTCTGTAGGTCTCTAAAACCAATTTAGTCAAGGTTTCTTTTAATGCTCTATTCATCCACTCTACCTGTCCTGAAGTCTGGAATCTGTAAGGACAATGTATCTTCCAATGAATCCCCCATTGTCTGGCTAACCCTTGGCTTACCTGGACAATGAAGGAGGGGCCATTGTCTGATGAAAGTACCTTAGAGATGCCAAATCTTGGGAAATTTTCCTCTAATATCTTCTTTCCCATGGCATGGGTGTTCTTGTTATTAGTGGGGAAGGCTTTGACCAAGCCTGAAAAGGTGTTTACAAAAAAACAAATAGATATTTATTACTGTACTTGGCTGGTTTAACTTCAGTAAAGTCTACTTTTCAGTATGCTCATGGCCAGTCAACTCTTATCCACCTTCTGGGGGGGGTGTTCTTGTGGTGCCCAGCAATGGTGAGGGCACATGCTTGGCATTCATTAACAATCCCCTGGGCAACATCTGGCAATCTTATAACATTGCAGTTTGAGCTCTCAACATTTTCTTTGACCTTCTCAATTTCCAAGTGCATGAGGTGGTTTAGATTGGAAACATATTGTTACCTTTCTATTGTGGGCAGGACAGAGCAACCATCTTGGTCCTAGAGACTCCCTGGGTAGTACACCCACATATATCAGGTATTTTGCCTGTTAATTTCTGATCTTCTGGAGTATAGTCAAAGCCTGCATCTTTGAGTTTATAATGGTCTTCACGTTCTTTATTTTATTCATTTATTTTTTTTAGGCCAGTCAGTTCAGGCATCAGATTTCCCTTCACTATGGCCTCATGGACTTTGTGGTGACAATGGCAATGTATGATGTCCAGTTTTTTGCAAAGTGTATGGCTTCTAATAGTCTCAAGGTTTCCTTTTTATTTTTAATATCTTCCCCAGTAGAAGTGAGTAGCATCCTTTTTCTACAGATACTACCATGCATGTGGCAAAGGCATACATGCTGTCTGTTTAGATATTGATGTTCTTTTCTATGGCCAGCTGCAAGGCTTGGGTATGTGTGATTAGCTCTTCTCTCTGGACTGTCATTTCTTCAGTAAAGCTGCTTACACGGATGGTTTCTTTTCTGTTGACCACTGCTGGCACCACTTTTCTTTTACCTTCAATCAAAAAGCTGATACCATCTGTGTACCAATTGGGGCAACCTGACCATGGCTGGTCAATGACTTCTTTCTTAGTTTTGGTTTCTTCTGCCAGGATGTCTATACACCTTCACTGGTAGGGAGTTGTCAGCTTCAGGCAGCAAGGTGGAAGGATTCAGGATAGCAGGGGTGCAAATTACACTCTCTCTACACTCTCTCAGTCAGAAAGAGGCTCTGATAATGGGTCCTGTGAGCATTAGTCATCCAGCAATCTGGCAGCTGCCTAACAATGCTTTCTAAGGCATGGGGGCAGAGGGGGGCTACTACTATAGTTCCTTGACCTAGAGTCAGTTTGTCAGCATCTTTGAGAAGTATTGATATCTTTTAAGAAAGACGGCCATCCACTGGGCATTGGGTCTATTTTTTTTTTACAAGTAGGCCACAAGTCTTTTCTATGTCCCCAGAGCTTAGTTCAGGACCTATCTCACTATTTCTGCTCTTTTATCTAAATAGAGAGTGAATGGCTCGGTCACATCTGTCAGGACTAGGGCTGAGGCACTAAGCACGATTTTTTAATCTTTTTAAAGGCCTCCCCATATATGGGGTCCATGAGAAAGTCCCAGTCTCTTTAGTAAGGGGGGATTATTAGGGAGTGCCAGGTGGCAAAGCCTTGCTTTTTAACTGGTAGCAACAGAGTATTCCAGGAAGACTGACAAAGGACCAAACACGCCTAGTTCTAAGAGCCTTTGAAGGTGAGGTCTGATGCCCTCACTGGCCTCTTTGCTCATGGTGTATTGTTGTACCCCGAAAGGAATCTCACCAGTTTTCAATGTCACAATGATGGGGGGGACACCATTTTTGTCTCAATTATACCACCAGTCTCTGCCCAGGCTGTTGGATATCTCTCTAAATAGGTCCATTCTAGTACTTTTCTTGACGGGGCTTGAGACTCATGTAATCTATATTCTTCTTCTAATTTTAAAGTTAAATTTATAGGGACAGGCTTGCCAAGGGATTGAAGTTCCTTCCAAAGAGCAGCTTATTTGGGATTTTAAATATGCTAGTATATCTCTCCACAACAATGTGGTGGGGCTTGAGGAATGATGAGGGAGGAATGAGTTACTTGGCTTATTCATAGATTAACTTTCTTATCAGTGGTCTAAGAGTATGGTTTCTGACCAGTAGCCCCGAATACTAAGGATTTCTTGGTCCTCAATTTCTCCAGTGGCTATGTCAGGACTAAAAACTCTGCTCTGATATCATGAAGGGAAGCCATAAGGGTCTCTTCCACAGCTGGGGTTACCCTAGTGTCACGTAGGGTGTCTGTTCCCCATATCATATAGTCATCATCCTCTGAGAAAAGGACTTAGGTGGTCTGGTATCTGTCTCTTTCTTGGGGCAGTCTCTTGCTCAGTGTCTCTTTTCTTTACAGTACCCACATTGTAAATAAGTCCTACCCTCCCCAACTTGTGCTTGGGTTACAGTTTTTGGTGACAGCAATAGAAACATTAAGACATTCAACATTACATATGTGATGGCCTGTCTACAATCTGTAGATCCAGTGAAGTTAGGTATAGAGGAAGGACTTGGGTGCATACATGGATGCCCATGGTATGGAGAAATAGAATGGATTTATTAGTGTACAAAGGTGGACAAGAAGGAGAAGATCAGGTGGCATGGTGGAGGGAGATGGGGTTGAATAAGGAAATGCAGGAAGAGATATTTGAAAGAGAAGTATTTGATGAATGATGACCGAAAGGGGGAGGAACTGGAGAGGATGGGAGGTAGTAAAAGAACCGTGGGGAGTAAAATTTGGGGGGACTGTAAGCAGGGTCTATTAAATGAGAAATTAATATTATTTTTAATTTTATTAGAATATTAAGCATGGCAGAGGGGCTCCCAGGAATGTACATTTTACCTCCAAAATACAGGGCTTTGATGGATTCTTGGTGAGGTGAACCACTTAAAAGCTCTTACCACTCTTAAACACTTAAAAGCTGGTACCACTCTGTTACCACTCATGCTGTTGTAGAGTTTCTCCCTACTTGCTGCCCTCACATCACATTCCTCATAATCTATGGATTGTATGAAAATTTAAGGGGGGTTCCAGCCCCTCACTGGGCAATATCATTGCCACCCACAGTGTTAGTTAGATCGAACTTTCTCAAGGATTGCAGCTGATGCGATTAATACTTCAACCACAATCTTGGAAAGAATTACTACAAAAAACATGCTTTTTTTTTTTTTTTACAAAGTCAGGCTGGTGTTCAGATGATTATTATTTCCTTGTACCTATTTCCTCATTCTGATTCCTGATATGATTTAAGAAAAACATGGTTAATGAACAGATGTGCACCCTGAGGATTCAAAGTAGAAAGGGATGATAGGTTTTTATATAAAAGTTTAGTTTTGTGATTCTTTTAAGATTTTTGAAGGATTAATTTTTGAGATAGATAAAAACTAATCCTTTCTGTATAACGGCAAATTTCAGTCTACCAGTAAGAGAAACTGGCTGAAATAAAAATTACCCTACTTGCTTACAACTTGTTAATCTATAACAAGTTTTTTAGTTAGAAATGCGTGTTGGTTCTTGGGAATAATATTGGATATTTATAAACATAATTTATAAATAGCTCATCATAAAAGTATAGTGAGAAGATGCTTCTCCTTATACATACTGATAATTATTAACTAGAAGAAAATAGAAAGTAACCAGTATAAATTTTATACTAATTGAAAGATTGTGCAGAGATATATAAGCAGTGTGAGAAAAATAAAGTTGGTGCTTTGTTCCATCCACCAAATGTGAGTATATATTTAAAGTGGTTGAAGCTTTGCACTGTCCAACAAATGTGTGTGTGTGTGTGTGTGTGTGTGTGTGTGTGTGTGTGATTGTTTGTGCTTCTTAAAGCTTGCTTCTTCTAACATGTATGTAAATGTGTCTTGCCTGCTTTATATGCCATCTAACCAACATCCACTCCTTGAATCACTGAACACTCTATCACAGCTACTCTTGGAAAGACAGAGAGACAGCAAACACACAGAGCCCTACTGGGCATAACTAACTTGAACATGTGTGAGACCACCCACCTCCTCCAGTGACACCCTTCCTCCAACAAGGAAACACCTAGTCCAACAAGGTTAATCATCCTAATACAGCCTATGGGGCGATGGGAACCAATTACATTAAAAATACCACACCTACCTAGCTACATGCATGCATATATTCATGCATAAGAGATAAACAGAGAAAGAGGGTGAGAGAAATAGAAAGAGAGAGAGATAGGTAGATGATAGAGAAATAGTTGCATACATATCTATATAAATACATTCAATCATTACTTCATACATACATACATACAAACATACATACATACATACATACATACATACATAGATGACAGATAGACAGATAATTATATGTGAAATTAATCTAAACACTAAAGACATGGTGCCCTTTAATTCACATGCACACACTCTGAGCACTGTTTACAATCATCAATTAAGACATAAAGGTTGGACATTCGAACTACAAAGACATATACAAACAAACCCACAAAACCCACAATGTTCATTTGGTGTGCATAGATTTGATTAATATCTAGGATTTCCTTTTTTTCTGTATATTATGAGAGATTTCACCCTAAAATCTTTCTCAAATTGTCCATTATTTTAGTTACTACTGTGTACAACCTGATACTTATAATCCACTAGATAGTAATGTTATAGAAGGTGTTTATTGTGCTGAAGATATTCAGCCATACCCCTCAGCTCCAAAATATATCTTTTAAAGACACATAGTAAGGAACGATCTTTCAAATGACCTCAAATGAAACTGTCATCTGGTGAAAAATAACACAGCACAGGAAGAAGTTTACACATAAAATTTATATTCATGTGAATATTGGTCAAAATGTTTACAATTGTAAAGTTGAATTACATAGTGGTATGTCTTTGAAACAATAGGAAAAAATGATGTGCATACGTTGTGTTTTCCAAAAAGAGTAGAAAATGTAAAACATTTAAACAGTGGGATGTTAGTTTCTAATGCCAGGAGATGACTAACATAGCAACAGACTAATAAAGTATCCTCTTCAAAAGTTAAAAGAAAACAGCAACAACAAGAAGAGAACAACAATCACAAGGAAACATGTCATCTGTGGCATCTTCAGGAGGATGTGCAGCAATCTGAACATGGTTCCAAGGACGTTAGTAGATGTCTAGTTCTTTATCAGCCTGACAGGTTTGTGTTCAACCATCCATGTCTGTATACTAAGGTTGCAAACAACCCATCGATGCTGAGTGACCTAAAGATGATGAGTTCTACTCCCCACTCTCTTTGCTGCTCTGGAGACTTCAAACCTGAGGGGAGGAATGTTATATTAATGAGTATGAGAATGCTCAATGCATCTTTGTCTACATTGTGTAAATTTGGCATCTCTTTAAGTGAAGTATAAGACCTGCTTAGGCCAGAAGGTACAACTAGAGGCCTGATGAACAAAGATGCTACTGTAGAGACCCCATGTAATGAGAAAAGTCTTTCAGAAGTACACTTGGACAATGGTGGAATTTAAGATCCAATTATTCAGAAATGGCATGTAGGCACTATTGTTGGCCTTAGTGTCATACCGAGAACACCCCCAACACTAATCAGAGATGTATGGCTAGTGGTCAGAAGTGAGCCAGTAATGGACATTGGGAAGAAATGAGACCCTATGAGCCATGAAAAATAGATAGGAACTCAATGGTAAGAGGGGTATCTTTGTGAGAAATTGGAAATCTAAATCCCCTTTGTACAGGTAAACTAGTATGTTTGGTTGGGTAGAGTTCAAATTTGCATGTTCTTTCCTTGACGTGAGATCAAAGACACAGCCTACCTCATGCAGTGGAGCCCATTCCAGGTTTTTCCTAACAGCTAGCAACTCCTCATCAGAGACTAGAGCATCTGTCCACTATAGTAAATGTGGTGCCGGATCAGGAAGCAGTCTGAGCACTCATCAAAAACCTGGCTGACAGTTCCACACTAGTTCTTCTTCTCAGGCATATGTTCATCTCCTGGGTCTAGGTATGAATGGTGAGGAGAACATCATTTTAGTTTCTGCCTTGAGGAAATGAGCTTTTGTTCTGGGCTGTACTTCTTAATGTTCGGCTCAGGTACTTTAAGCTTGGGTGGTCTGGAGGTCCATTTGGGAGTTAAAATTGGAGGGGGGGTGTCTAAGTGTCTGCATCAGAGGAGAACATTGCAAGGTCATTATTGGTCAGAAAGGGACATCTGATGACCACTTGGGGAAAATGAGATCTGAGGCCCCTGGTAACTCAGAGTCAGTAGATTGAAATCCTTTTGGTCAAAGCAGAAGGATCTGAGGCCCAATTAAATAGACTTAGTAAGTTTACTCCCACAGGGGCATATTTAGAATGTCTGAGAACCCTTTGGATATTGGTGGACTGTAGCTCTCTATTAGAACAGGGAGGGCTGGTAGATCCTTTGGTGAAAAGTGGAATATTTCAGGTATAGTCTAAAAGCCAATTCAGTAAAAGACAGTAAGTTGAATACTTTGGGTAAGGGGAGACATATGCAGTACCCCTATGTGCAGGAGAAGAATTGTTTCTGCCTGTCTCAGGATTAGTGATAGATCTAAGATTCTCTAAAATAGGAGGATGGTGATAGGAGCTTCATAGGATTGTATAGAATAGTTTTATCCTGTTATTCCTATGTCTGCAGCACTATTGAGCAGAAATTGAACACTGATTGATACCTTGAGAATTCTAGGACATTCCAGGTACTTTCTCCTTCATCAGCTCCAAACATGAAATCACAATCAAGAATACACATCATCTGAATGTCTGTGGTAGGCATGACAACAATCTTAGAAGTCTTTTAAGAGGGTGTAATGTGGTATTTTCTGGTTTAGTGTCTTCCTTAAATATATGTCCATCCACACATTCCTCTGCATGGAGGCCATGATGTCTCTGTCTAAGGTAACAAAACAAAGATAGTAATCTGATTTACCCTTACCTTGATACTCTTCTGTTTGGGATTTCAGTCCAGAGTGTTCAGAAATCTCTTAGGTCAGAACAGTGCTTCCCAGACCATGGAAATTAGAAGTTATAGGTAGGACATACAATGGGAAGATGGTGAATCTGGGGGATTTCCTCAAACACACTGTGCTCAACACAGGTTGGAGTACTCTCTGTTGTGAATGTCTAAATCTTCCTAAAGTAAGATAGGGGAGGAGCTTGGGCAATTTTGCACAGAAGTAGGATGGTTGTGCCCTTCATCAAGGAGGTAATGTGACAAACTTCATGAGAATAAGGAAGTTTAAGCACTCTGGTCATAAGCAGCATTTCTGTGACACTTTGCAAATGTGAAATTGAATGTGAAGGATTGGCTAGAATTTGGTAAACAACCTTTCTGAACTATTTGGAACCACCTTTTCTGGTGTACTGCACCCAGTTACCTATCAACACATCACTGTCATCTCCTGATCTCTCCTCAGCCAGAGGAGTGTCTGGAATGATGTGGAGGTTCCCTTTCTTGTTGTCATCCAGGAGCTGATAGAAGTAGAGAGCTGGATACTTCTTGTAGGTACTGTAAAACAAATCCTTCATGATTGGCACCTGGGCTAGCACAACCCTCCTCCAGTTGTCCTCAGAGCCATCTTTACCCTTAAATTTGTGTTGTACCGCTCTGCCAACCAGGGCTCTGGCGAGGTGGGCATCCCTTACCTGAGGAAATCTTACTTTGGGAGGCAAAACCTTAAGGTTTAAAATCCTGTCATCATTGTAGAGCTCCTGTCCATAGACGCTGTCATTTCCATCATACTTCACCAAATAAAGAGAAGGGTTTGTTGGCAGTTGACCTAGAACTATGGTCTTCCATTGAGTGACAGGCTCATTACCTTCCTTCCAACCTTGAGAAATTCTGCAGCCAACAATATTCCTCAAGACGTTGGAAGAAGACATCCTCCTCTTCTTCTTCATGAGGGATGTCATGCTAAGACTCTTCAGAGGTATTGTCTTCTACATGGCTGTAGCCCTGGTGTGGTAGACCACACCAACCCTGGGCAGATGTCTTGTGGGTATCATTCTGTGTTCAAATATCATACTTGCCCATTGCCTTGGATTGAAGGTATTGCCTGTTTACACCAGACACAATGCTGTTGCTACTGTCATATATATGAGTTAATGAAAGGCAATGAGTGTAGGATGGGAGAGAATGCTGGAGAAATGCTCTTCTCTAATGGAATTTTTGAGTAGGTCAAGAAGGCTATGCTAAACATGTTTGGGCTTCTAATCTTAATTTGATCCAAATAAGAAGTTCATAATCTAGCTATGGTGGCACAAGCATTTAAACTCAGCATTCAGAAGGCAGGATAAGGCAGATTTCTGACTTAGAGACCAGCCTGGTCTACAAAGTGAGTTCCAGGGCAGCCAGTGGTAGACAAAGGAACCATGTCTCCAAATCAGCAACAACATTAACAACTTAAACAAAACAACAACAACAACAACAAAAAACAAACAAACAAACAAACAAAACAAAAAAAAACAAAAATGAAAAACAAACAAAAAACAAAACAAACAATCAAATCAGAAGTTAATAGGAGGTGTTAGTGACCCAAGTCTTAAATCCTAGTACTCAAGAGGCAGAGGGAGGCAAACCTTAGTGAGATAAAGGCTAGTCTATTCTACAGAGTGATTTTCCTAACAGCCAAAGCTACACAAAAACACACTCAAATTAAAATTAATCACCCATCCAAAGAAAAAATGAACAAACAAAACAAAAAATAAAAAAATAAATAAATAAATAAATAAATAAATAAATAAATAAATAAATAAATAAATAAATAAGGGAAACAAGGAAATTATCGAAGGGAAATTCACAAGTAATTCTCGAGAGCTCAGAATAACATACTCAGATGAATATGTCTTCAGCCCTGAGCTAATTTGCCTCTGCTGAGGAACATCTTCTTGCATGTCTATGTCAATGTGGAAGTTGGTATGCCTTTTACAAAATGATCAAGGATTAAAGAATAAAGAAAATGAGTCAGAGTTGTCACCTACCCTCTCTTGTACCTGCAAGCTCTGAATTAGGTGGCAATATTCACAAATATCCCAGGGACACAGCACACCACTGGCCTTCTGTATTATGTCACCTGACCCAGCCTCAGGATTATTTGGTGATTATTTGCCACTGCAACTCTGGCCTCAACAAGTCCAGGCAATATGAGCCATTTAGAACTAACATTTTCTAAAATACATACGGACAAAGAAGAGCTTTGACATTTTAATGGAATTGTGAAGGAGATATTGTTAGCAAGGATAATAAATTCAGGAGATCAACTAAACTGGATCAACCATGCCCCTGGCCCCAAACATGGGAGAATTTAGAATGTACAGTTACTCAGTGTGGGAGGGAAAACTTTCAGCTTTCTATAGCTATGAGGGTCCCATTCACTTCATAAATGTACTTACCGAAAGAAAATGTCTTAGTCATCAAGATTCTGTCTTTTGATACAGACCAGGCAAAAAAAACTTGAGGAACAACGTTGGGGTTCAGGAGCTGGCCTGCCTTTCATACACCACTGGGAAAATAGTGGACACACCTTCTAGGGATTCTAGTGCCTCCAAGTGGAATAGATGTGCAATCTATGGCCAGTGCTCTGTGACATCACCTAGTTCATCTTGCATGATAGAAACCCAATCATGCTGGTTCCTTCCCTAATTACACCAGAGACATTAACCATCTAGGCTTTACCTTTTCATATGGCCTTCTCGAAATACAAAATATAATCCCTACTGAAATGTCCTGATGACTTGAGTCACATTCTGCCCAAGTAATTCACTCCTGTATTGTTTTTATCATTTTGGTGGTTGGGTTTCTGTTTATTCATTTGTTGATTGTTTGTTTTGTTTTTGTTTTTATTTTCCTCCTGTTAAAGCCTTCAGTTTCTGACTCACCAACATCCTTGGTGGTTATTTTCCCTGTTCCAACCTTTCCCTGGTTATCTTTAAACTGTTCTTAGTGTCAGAAATTGTGCCAGACTCTTTGAGGCAGCACATTGGATAGCACATCAAAATTCTGTTTATGAAATCCCAAAGTTAGAGCAATAAATATTTTATTAAAACAAAGCAGGAATTTTACAGGGTTAAGAACCTTGTATTGAAGCTATTTGCAACCGTGAATCATGGATTCTTTGGAAAATGAGAAGGCAATCTAGCTCTTGTTCCTGCTTACAAAGTTGTGATGAAGTTAAACACAATATCAACCAGTCATGTTTTAAAGGCCTTTATAATTTTTTAGTATTTCTGGTTACAAGTAATTTAATAGATTAAATGCAGTAAAACAGGGTGAAATAGATTTGATAATTTTACTTTTGAAATATGGGTAGACACAATATTGAATGCTGGTAAGTATGGAATTTACTTACAAATTATCAGGCACTTTAATTTTTCATGCCATATAGATCTTTAGTTCTTCCAGAAAAATTAATTTCAGGCCCTTACACGATAACCACCACACCTTGTATATTTTTTTCATAGATGTTGACACTACCCATAGTGGGCTAGACCATTCAACATCAGCCATCCAAAAAAGATCATTCCTTACAGGTGTGGCAACTGACCAATGTGATGGAGGCAGTTCTTTATCTGCGGTTCTATATTCCCAGGTTGAGTTAACTAAAAAAAAAAAAAAATGCAAGAAGGACCATTTCACATCCATATCATAAATGTTGATTGCCTTACTGTGTGCAATAAACATGCGATGGATTAGTACTAGATTTCAACCACTGGATGGATGGCTTAAAACATGAGAGAGAGAGAGAGAGAGTGACAGAGAGAGAGAGAAAGAAAGAATGAGAGAGAGTTTTTGATATGCCAAAGGGTGTTTGATATTTCAAGCCCAGTGCCAAATCACTTTTAATGAAAACACAAATCCTAATTCTTTCTAAACATCCCACCACCTGGAAAAATAACTCCTTTGAATATTTGATCTTCTGTGAGCCACAATTATTCAAACTAATAAAGTATGTAAAAGAAATTGAAATCAAGTAATAATTGTCCATGCCACTTCTTGGAATATTCTATATCATTACTTTTCTTTTCTTAGAGGTTAGGGTTATTTGCATAACAAGAGACTAATCAGTCATCATTGTCACATCAGCCAAAGGCATCCTAACCCTGCCACATTTCTACTTGATTAATCACATTGGCATTACTTATTTGTATGGAAACATATCCCTTCATCCTGATTTAGTTAAAACCGTGGGAATTGTCAATGTGCAATTAATTTTGTTCATAATGGGACAAAACAGAAGCCTACAGGATTGTTCCTGGGAGCTGAAGATTTCCCTTCCATTTAGTAAAATGTTATAAATATTATTTTAACACAAGCCTAAATTCGTGAAAAAGCTTTGTTTTCATATTTTAATTATTTACAGGTCGTTCTGTGCCATATAAAGAAAGGTAGAGAAGAAAAGCTGTTTTGGAATCACTGACACACACACTTAACTGAGGTCTCTTTGCATAGTAACAACATATACCCATCTGCTATATCTGGGGAGCTTGCTTCAGGAACTCTAATGAGTCCTCAGGACTCTAGGCTAAGATAACAGAACACTGCTTATAAGCTATGCAAGATAAGCTCTTGTATATTTGAATTATATTCATGTGTTTCTGCACACAGATCTGTACAGGTAAGTTCAGAGGCTAGGGAAGGGCATAGTATGATTTGCTCCTTCACTCCCTAATTTATCTGCTTTTGATAGGGTTTCCTGCTGAGCTAATAGTGAGGCTGGCTTTCGGGAAGTCATATTCATCTTCCTGTCTCTGCCGCTCCCAAAATCCTAAGCACTGGTGTTGTAAGTAAATAAACACAGGCATGAATTTGCCCCTGGGCCATCACCTCTGATCCTTCTTTATTTTAAATAATCTCTGGATTACTTTTGCCCTTAATGTAATGAAACTGCTATACAAGGATTTGTTATTTAGGAGATGGAAATATAAGTCGTCTGTATATGTTCAGTACAGACATTATATATTAAGAACTACATTCATTAATTCCTTGAGAAATTGATACAATGTATTTTGATGGAATTTATTTTCCAGTTCTCTTAATAACTCCTCCCGGACCAAAACCAGATCCATTCCCACCTTAATCCTCCTTCCAACTTCATGTCTCCTTTTCTCCCTTTTGATAAAACCCATTCAAATCAATTGTGTTGCCCATAAACTCTTGGACATGGAGCTACCAGTAGTGCCTGGCCAACCTATAACCTTCAAAGGGCATACCTTTGATGAAAACTGACTCTCCATCTTTCATTAACTGTCCATACATTCTCAGATGGGGATGATTGATAGTGAGAACCTACCACTTATTGATGGAAGGCAGACTGGCCTGATTTTGTGCAGATAGAGACATACAGTTTCTCAATGACCTCTCTACCTTACAAGATTTCCACTATCTCTTCATTGAGGGATCCTAAGACTCAGCTCCTCTACTTCTTGCCTCTTTCTGTGAGTATGTGTGTGTGTACAAGTGTGTCTATATTATAGATGTCTCATTTTACATCCAAGTCAACGCATAGTGGGGTTTGCAATCAACTGCTGGCACTATTTCACACTAGGCAATATGCTGTGATGCAGATGGTGGGACTAAATACCACACTGAAACTGGAGATGGCTAGAAATCATCACAGATGGTTGTAGTATAGGTGAAATTTACACTTTTGACCTAAACTTCTGGGTCCAACCTATGGCTTTAAAATAGAGGGATGTGGGATCAAGAACCTTAACTTTCATTGCACTTTCCTTCTTCTTGAACTCATATTTTAAAATACCTCATGGAGGTGATGATTCTGTTGGCCTGGACGTTTTGCTTTTGTAACTGCTATACAGAGATATTCTTAAAGAGACAGATAGATCCTATCACTTTTTGTAACATAAAGAATTGTGTGGTGAAATGGGTTTGCAATGTCAGTCGTGGTTCTTTGATGAAGGTTTTGGCCCCAAATACAATGTTCAAAGATAGAACACTATACACAATCTGAAAAGTGATTGGACCCTGAGGGCTTTAATCAATGAGTTAATTGATTGATGGGTGTGCATTGAAGGGGTGAGACACTTGTAAAGGAACTTGGATATTGGGAACATGTCTTGGAAGTTATTTATTGTCTTTGGTCACTTCCTGTGTTGATGCTTACTGGGTAATAATAAGTTGGACAACTGTTCTGCTTCATGCCCCTTTCATACTCTTGTGACTATGGACCTGTTTTCCTTGTTGCTAGGCATATCGGAACAGTGATGAAAATTATTTACATGAGTGTGTCTCACTAGTGATACTGACTTTTCTGGTCCATTGTAACCATGCCTTAATTCTTTAAGCTTTTTTCTAGAAGAATCATGCTAACATTAGACCGAAAGTTACCAAATAGTTGTACCTGGAAGATTCTGCCAGTGTATCTGTTGTCTTTGTAATAAAGAACTTTGATTCTTCCCACACTGTTTTTTCCACTGTATTCACTACTGTATTTTAATAGATTGCAATATCATATGAAGTAGCAGAAAATGAGGGGAAATGGAAGGAGATGAAAATGTGTTAGAATCATTAAATTACACACTTAAAAATAAAGAAATCAATGTATTTTTTATTATAGAAAGGATACTACAAAAAAAGCTGCTGAAAAGGTTTGGCCAACTCATGGGAGATGGTATTTGTCATACCTCCTGTGATGTAGCTGTAAATAGTAGTGGGTTTATTACAGATGAATCAAACACCAATAAAAGCATGAAGGGATAATACTCAGATGCCTCAGGAGAAAGAAATCAGGTAAAATTCATTAGATTTCTTGATGAGGAGTCTTTTTGTCATAGCTTTGGTGGCATAAAATTGGACAGATTGGCAAGTCCCCCAGTAAGTGTAATACACAGTAGAATTTCGGGGTTGTGAGGCTATAGGAAATATTCAGCTCATGTCACCTATTATTGAGTATCCTTGCTGATGGAGGTAGTCACCCTTCACTTATGCCATACATGGAAGTGTGTCTATGCAGGGGCAGAATGCAATAGATGGTGTTGAGTAATGTTTTTGTAGGTTATGGTGTAAGTTAAACATTACTGTGATGGGATATCATTTTTTTTTCCAATTTTGACAATCCACAGTTACCTGAGAAGAGAGAACAATTGAAGATCAGTCTCTATTCACTTACTTGTTCATTAGGTAAGTCTATGGGATATTCTCTTGGCTAATGATTGATGTGGGAGGGCCCATCACTGTGGCTAAGCTCATCAGTAGTCCTTAGTAAATGGGAGCCTTTTAGGCTGTATTTTAAAAAAAAATAGCTGATCGAGCCATGGGAAAAGTGGTGGTTTGAATAATAAAGTCACCTATAGACACATATATATGAATATTTAGTCACCAGGAAGTGGCAGTGAGTTTAAATTTAGAAGGAATAAGAGAAGGTGTGGCTTCATTGGAGAAAGTGGGCGTATCAACAAGGATGGGTTTGAGTTTTCAAGAAGCCAATGCAATGGCAGAATCTATCTCTTTGCCTAAGGATCAATAGTTCTCTATTGCTCCAGTGATGGGGTCCCTCTCGTGATGATTGTACAATCTTCTGAAAATGTAAGCAAGCCTCCAGTTAAATGCCGTGTTTTCTTCTTTTTCTTTTTTTTCCCATTTTTTTATTAGGTATTTAGCTCATTTACATTTCAAATGCTATACCAAAAGTCCCCCATACCCACCCACCCCTACTCCCCTAACCACCCACTCCCCCTTTTTGGCCCTGGCATTCCCCTGTACTGAGGCATATAAAGTTTGCGTGTCCAATGGTCCTCTCTTTCCAGTGATGGCTGACTAGGCCATCTTTTGATACATATGCAGCTAGAGTCAAGAGCTCCGGGGTACTGGTTAGTTCATAATGTTGTTCCACCTATAGGGTTGCAGATCCCTTTAGCTCCCTGGGTACTTTATCTAACTCCTCCATTGGGAGCTCTGTGATCCATCCATTAGCTGACTGTGAGCATCCACATCTGTGTTTGCTAGGCCCCGCATAGTCTCACAAGAGACAGCTACATCTGGGTCCTTTCGATAAAATCTTGCTAGTGTATGCAATGGTGTCAGCTTTTGGATGCTGATTATGGGGTGAATCCCTGGATATGGCAGTCTCTATATGGTCCATCCTTTCATCTCAGCTCCAAACTTTGTAACTCCTTCCATGGGAGTTTTGTTCCCACTTCTAAGGAGAGGAATAGTGTCCACACTTCAGTCTTCATTTTTCTTGAGTTTCATGTGTTTAGGAAATTGTATCTTATATCTTGGGTATCCTAGGTTTTGGGCTAATATCCACTTATCAGTGAGTACATATTGTGTGAGTTCCTTTGTGAATGTGTTACCTCACTCAGGATGATGCCCTCCAGGTCCATCCATTTGGCTAGGAATTTCATAAATTCATTCTTTTTAATAGCTGAGTAGTACTCCATTGTGTAGATGTACCACATTTTCTGTATCCATTCCTCTGTTGAGGGGTATCTGAGTTCTTTCCAGCTTCTGACTATTATAAATAAGGTGGCGATGAACATAGTGGAGCATGTGTCCTTCTTACCAGTTGGGGCATCTTCTGGATATATGCCCTGGAGAGGTATTGCTGGATCCTCTGGTAGTACTATGACCAATTTTCTGAGGAACCGCCAGACTGATTTCCAGAGTGGTTGTACAAGCCTGCAATCCCACCAACAATGGAGGAGTGTTCCTCTTTCTCCACATCCACGCCAGCATCTGCTGTCACCTGAATTTTTGATCTTAGCCATTCTGACTGGTGTGAGGTGGAATCTCAGGGTTGTTTTGATTTGCATTTCCCTGATGATTAAGGATGTTGAACATTTTTTCAGGTGCTTCTGTGCCATTCGGTATTCCTCAGGTGAGAATTCTTTGTTCAGTTCTGAGCCCCATTTTTTAATGGGGTTATTTGATTTTCTGAAGTCCACCTTCTTGAGTTCTTTATATATGTTGGATATTAGTCCCCTATCTGATTTAGGATAGGTAAAGATCCTTTCCCAATCTGTTGGTGGTCTTTTTGTCTTATTGACGGTGCCTTTTGCCTTGCAGAAAATTTGGAGTTTCATTAGGTCCCGTTTGTCAATTTTCGATCTTACAGCACAAGCCATTGCTGTTCCGTTCAGGAATTTTTCCCCTGTGCCCATATCTTCAAGGCTTTTCCCCACTTTCTCCTCTATAAGTTTCAGTGTCTCTGGTTTTATGTGAAGTTCCTTGATCCACTTAGATTTGACCTTACTACAAGGAGATATGTATGGATCGATTCGCATTCTTCTACATGATAACAACCAGTTGTGCCAGCACCAATTGTTGAAAATGCTGTCTTTCTTCCACTGGATGGTTTTAGCTCTCTTGTCGAAGATCAAGTGACCATAGGTGTGTGGGTTCATTTCTGGGTCTTCAATTCTGTTCCATTGGTGTACTTGTCTGTCTCTATACCAGTATCTTGCAGTTTTTATCACAATTGCTCTGTAGTAAAGCTTTAGATCAGGCATGGTGATTCCACCAGAGGTTCTTTTATCCTTGACATGAGTTTTTGCTATCCTAGGTTTTTTGTTATTCCAGATGAATTTGCAAATTGCTCCTTCTAATTCGTTGAAGAATTGAGTTGGAATTTTGATGGGGATTGCATTGAAACTGTAGATTGCTTTTGGCAAGATAGCCATTTTTACAATGTTGATCCTGCCAATCCATGAGCATGGGAGATCTTTCCATCTTCTGAGATCTTCTTTAATTTCTTTCTACAGAGACTTGAAGTTTTTATCACACAGATCTTTCACTTCTTTAGTTAGAGTCACGCCGAGATATTTTTTATTATTTGTGACTATTGAGAAGGGTGTTTTTTCCCTAATTTCTTTCTCATCCTGTTTATTATATAGTACTTGAAGAATGAGCCAGAGCAATTTGACAACAAAAGGAGATCAAGTGGATATAAATTGGAAAAGAGGAAGTAAAAATATCACTTTTTGCAGATGATATGATAGTATATATAAGTGACCCTAAAAATTCCACCAGAGAACACCAAAACCTGATAAATAGTTTCGGTGAAGTAGCTGGATATAAAATTAACTCAAACAAGTCAATGGCCTTTCTCTACACAAAGAATGCCTTGTTTTCTAATAGTTGCCGTCACCAAATGTGTCTCTTCATAGCAATAGAACAGTGGCTAAGACAGTGGCAAGCCAATAAGCAGTGTTTGCTGTTACTGACTCAACTTTCTGTTTTGTCTTCCTCAGTGACAATCTGTATCCTTTTTATTTCCAAGTTATTTTTTATTGTAGTATTCTACATGGTGAGAAAGAAGAAAACTAGAACAATTACATCTCAGGTAGGTACATGAGTATAGCTTATCTCTAAGTAAAAATAAAATGTCTACACATTATTATTTGTGGTTATAAGACAAGTGACATTGGCACTGTTAGACATTTTTTCCCTAAGAATACCTTACTGTTTTTTATTGTTGTAAGGATTCACCATGTCCAAAGAGCAAATTCCATAGCAAAGGTTTTATTCAGCTTATACTTCCACATTGCTGTTTATCACCAAATAAGTTGGGACAGAAACTGAAACAACACAGGATCCTGGAATCAGAGGCTCATTCATAGGCTATGGAGTGGTGATGCTTATTGTCTTGCTCCTCTAATCTTGCTTAGCTTGCTTTCTTAAAGAACCCAGGACTACCACCACAAGGATGTCAACACCCACAATGGAGTGGGTGCTCTCCCATCAATTAAGAAAATTCCTAACAGCTGGATCTTATGGAGGCATCTTCTCAACTGAGTCTCCTTCTCTTTGAAGACTCTAGATCTTGTCAAGTTGCTATGAAACCAGTGTGGCATTCTAAATATAGTTGGCCTATGAGGATGTGTGGCTTTGTAGGAGTAGGTCTGGCCTTGCTGGAGGAAGCATATCACTCTAGGGCTTTAAAGCTCTACCAGTGTGGAAGAGACCCTCCCTGTTTGCAAAATACATAGTTTTTCCTCGAAGCATTTGGATGAAGGTGCATAATCGAAACTTCCTCTCCACCACCATGTCTGCCTAGACAGTGCCATATTTTTTGCCTTGATGATCATGGAGTGAACCTCTGAACGTGTAATGAAATGTAGAAAAGCCCTAATGAAATGAGTCTCTTATGAGTGGCCTTGGTCATGGTGTCTTTTCACAGCAACTAATCACTAACTAATAGAATCAGTTACTGCAGAAACTCACAGATATTAAAATAAATCAACAATCGAGATTATTATCAAGTGCTAAAGCATGCAAACTTATTCTAGAGAGAAAAACTGTTATGAATGAGTCCATGGCATGCCTGTCTCAAAAAAGCAAAAGAAAAAAAAAGTAAGAAGGACCATTTCACAGTCATATCATCAATATTGATTGTCTCACTGTGTGAAATAGACAAGAAATGGATTAACATTAGATGTCAACCACTGGATGAATGGCTTAAAACGAGAGAGAGAGAGAGAGAGAGAGAGAGAGAGAGAGAGAGAGAGAGAGAGAGAGAGAGAAAGAGAGAGAAAGAGAGAGAAAGAGAGAGAGAAAGAGAGAGAGAATGAGGAGAGAGAAAAAATGAGAGAGAGTGAAAGAATGAGAAAGAGAGAGAAAGAATGAGAGAGAGATAGCCTGATGGGTTTTTGATACTTCAAGCCTCAGTGGCCAATATCCTCAGAAAATTACAAGCTGATAAGGAATTAGTTGAAGAACAATACCTTTTGGGTCATTTTCAACCTTCTGTATCTCCATGGAATACCCCATTTTTTTTTATCAGAAAGATGCATTTTCAATTAAAAGTACCTTCCTTGAAATTTTGATCTCATTTTTGGTACAAAGGACTCATAATCTAATTTTTTAAAAGAATCATATTTCCAAGTGGTGGTGGCAAACACCTTTAACCCCAGCACTCGAAAAGCAGAGACAGGTGAATTTCTAAGTTCGAGGCCAACCTGGTCTACAGGGTGATTTCCAGAACAACATGGCTACACAGAGAAACACTGTCATGAAAACTCAAAGAGAGAGAGAGAGAGAGAGAGAGAGAGAGAGAGAGAGAGAGAGAGAGAGAGAGAGAGAGAGAGAGAGAGAGAGAGAGAGAGTTTCTATACAGAGAACAAATATGAAAGGTTTTCAAACTGACTTTCATTTTCCAAGTATGGGAAGAACCCTAGAGTTAGTAACAAAGAACACAGAACACAACACATAGCAGACAAAAGTACAAAGCACACTCAAATAGAAAGAAAGGCATCAAAATAGTGAATGTGAGTACCTTTTTAATGGAGCACAAACACTCTCCCATTCTCCATGAGAACCCAATAAAATCCCTGTTGTCTCCAAAGACTTTGAGTAGGAATTCATCCAGTATCCTTTCTCTTCTATTTGGTTAGAGCTGACTCAAACCTGCAAGGTCCAGGACAGAAAAAATAGACTCCCTCATCCAATTTGGTATGTGTGTTTCCAGGTAATGTTACAGATCCTCACATGCTTAGACCACTAAAATAGAGCACATCTATTCTACCACAGTTACGGAAGGCAACATTGTAAAAATCAAGGGGCTGGCTAGTTTTCCTAGTTGCTGGCACTGTGGTTGGCAACCTGTAGGTTGCTAGTCCTTGTGACAAATTTCACAGGAGTTGTCTAAGACTATCTGTATGTCAGAAATGTATGTTACAATTCATATCAGTAGGACATTTCAGTTATGAAGCAGCAAAAAATAGTTTTACGGTTGGGGCACCACACAGCATAAGGAAGTATATATATGAAGGAACCGCAGTATTAAAAAGGTGGAGAACCACTCTATTGAACTTTGAAAACCGAAGCATGGTGTGCCTCCCAGACTGTCTTTGACATGAGTCTGAGATATACTTCTGACTCTGATCTTCTTGTTACCTTTTGTTTCTTGTGATCATATGGGGTTAACCTAGAAAGTATATTCAAATGCACTATGTGAGAGCATGTTCAGAATTCATTTTGTGAAGCAATGTGCTCTAGTATATTTAGGACAGAGCTGTCTTTGGGACCAGTCCTCTTCTGTATGCCTGTGTGTCATTCATTTTCTCTTTATTTGTTTATTGTTTTTTGTTTTTTAGAGGCAGGGATTCTCTGTTTAGCCCAGGTTGTCATGGAATTCAATCTGGAGATCAGGCTGGCCTTGAACTCATAAATTTGCCTGCCCCTGCCTCTGCCTACCAAGAGCAGGGATAAAAGGTATGCACCACTACACTGTCTTATTTATTATTCTGCTATTAACTTATTGTGTCTAGGTGGTTGTTTTCAATCTATTTTGTTTTATTTTATTTTATTTTATGAGGCATTTTCTTTATTTTCATTTCAAATGTTATCCCCTTCCCTGGTTTCCCCTCTGAAAACCCACTATGCCATCCCTCCTCTCAGTAATCAACAAAATACCCACTCCTACTTCCTAGTCCTGACATTCCCTTACACTGGGGTATAGAGCCTTCTCTTGAACAGGAGCTTCACCTCTCACTGGTGTCCAAATAGGCCATTCTCTGCTACATATGAAGCTGCAGCCATGGGCCCCGCCCTATGTACTCTTTGGTTGGTCTTTTTTTAATTGTATATTTTCTTTATATACATTTCAAATGATGTCCGTTTTCAGTTTCCCACCCTTCCAGAAACCCTCTATCCCATCCCCTCCCCACTGTTTCATGAGGGTCTTCCTCCATCTGGATACCCATTCCCACATCGCATTGTGGTGGCTAGCAAGGTTACCTCTCTGTCTCCTCATCATTCTACAGCATATTGGTGATCCTGTGGATGATGGGGAAAAGAACACTGGATTCTGACCATTGCAGAGTACCATCCAGTACATCAATCTCAAGCCACACGTGGGTACATCTTCCTCAAAAGTATCTTGTCCTGTTCATAGCAGCTAGTTGGCTATTTGTGTACCTGGGCCAAGATTGAGGTGTCTGCTACCTGCACAAGCACTTCCCAATACACTTTGGGGATCATCTGTGCCAGGAAGTCAGGGTTGAACTCCACAGGGTTTTTGAGGATTTAAGTGGCCTGCAGGCTCAGACAGAACACTTGCATGCCCACACCCCGCACATGTGAGTTTAGCAGGTTGTAGATTAGCAGTTTCACACTGTCACATTGGAGTTCTTGACAGGACTTATTTTTTTCATCATTAATTTAGTTATCTATTTACAATTTAAATGATAACTTCCTTCACAGTTTCCCATCAACAAATCCCCATTCCAATCCCCCTCTCCTCCCTTCTCTTTTGAAAAAGATTAGTTTGTGTTATTCTTCCACATCACACTCCATCACTGAGTGAAATCAGGGCAGGAACCCATGTAGGATTATAGGCAGGGTACATGGAGCAAGGCTGCTTATTGGCTTGTTTCTCAACACAGTTTTCTCAGCTTTTCTACTTACAAAATTTAAAAATGCCTTTTAACTTTTATTTTAATAACATATATGTATATATAAAAATGTTTTGTTTGCGTGAATGTCTGTGGGCCTTTTTTGTCCAGGGTTCACAGAGTCCATAAGAGGGAGCTTGGTCCCTTGATATTGGAGCTTCATGAGGCTGTGAGCTGCCACCTGAGTTCTGTGATTCAAATCCTGACCTTCTAAGAGAGCAGCCAGTTCTCTTAAACACTGACTCATTTTTCAAACACTACCCTCAGGTTGCTTTCTTATATATTTGATCACCATCTTTGCAGAGATAGCACCACTCACTGAGTACTGGATCCTCTCCCATCAACTGTTAATCAGCTGTCTCATGTGAGACTATGCCAGGGCCTAGCAAACACAGACGTGGATACTCACAGTCAGCTATTATATGGATCACAGGGCTCCCAATGGAGGACTAGAGAAAGTACACAAGAAGCTAAAGGAATCTGCAACCCTACAGATGGAACCACATTATTAACTTATCAGTACCACGGAGCTCTGGACTCTAGCTACATTTGTATCAAAAGGTGACCTAGTCAGCCATCACTGAAAGAGAGGCCCATTGGACAACCAAACTTTATATGCCCCAGTACAGGGCAACGCCAGAGCCAAAAAATAAATGGGAATTGGTGGGTAGGGAACTGGGGAGGAGGGTATGGGGAACTTTTGGTGTAGCATTGGAAATGTAATTGAGGAAAATACGTACTAAAAATATTTTTTTAAAAAAGAAGGATTGAAGTATCAAAAAAAAAACAAAAACAAAAACAAAAAAAAAAAAACAAAAAAACAAAAAAAGGGAAAATATCCAACAGTCAAAACACACCCAGAACGACACAAATGGAATGTTTTCACCTATGTATGGAGTTAGCTTGTAAGGTTTATATATGTTTGTTTTTCATTTAGGGTAACAGAGATGAGCTATCTAGTAAGGAACCATAAAGAAGGAGGAGCTCTTCCAAGGAAGGGGAAGTAGAATATAGTGGTATAAAGGAATGAAGAAGACACTAAAATAGGAGGGTTAAATGTGGAGGGAAATATCAGGCCAAGCATCTGAGACTAGAAAGGTCATAAAACACTAAGTGAAAATCTGCCATCATAAATTTTGTTAAATAACCACAGCAGTAAAATGACTTCTCATGAATCCTAATGGCTCCACCCATATGTTAGTATATATGCCTCAGCCTTCATCAGAGGTGAGTTTCCTAGAAAACTGGTAATAATCACAGAAAGACACAACTGGACAATGCACAGAGAGTGAGAGACTCAGAGAATTAAAGATTAAAGAGGATGCCTTTATCGAGCTCTCTCCTTCAAGAATCAGGAATCTATACAAAGAAAAATCAGAAAAATAATCCTGACCATAGGTAGAGATAATGGATAGTATCAATGAATTGTATCATGGGTATTCCATGTTTTTTTTGCCTAATATACACTTAAGAATGAGTACATATTATGTGTGTTCTTGTTTTTGGGTGATGTTCTATAGGTATCTGTTAAATTCATTTGGCCCATAACTTCTGTTAGTTTCACTGTGTCTCTGAGTTCGATGGTAGGAGGATAAACAGGGAGATGGATACTTTCAGGTCACATAAGATGGAAAATTTAAAGAAAAATTTCTAAGAAAACAAATAAACATGGCTATAGCCTCATCTAATGTAGACAGATCCAATTTGAGGTTCCCTCTTCCCAGGTGACTTTAGCTTCATGTTAAGAATGCAAACACTTACTAGCACACACAGGTTAACATAAAAGCATTTACAGCCATGTATAAAAACATCACACAAATGAACTAAGATATTATGTGGACGTTCCATGGCATAAATTTCAGAAAGACATAATATTTTTACAGTTTATCTCAGCTTTAAAGTGTAAATCCTCAAAGGAGGGCCATGGTCCAGTGCTGTTCTCAATAGACAGCTCCTGATTTTCTAGACTCACCTCTTATATTAATCTGTGAAGTCACCTCACAATCTCACATTTCTTCTGCACAGCATTAGAGATGCCAATTAAAACTAGACTTTGGAAGTATATTAATAAGTTGGCCTTATCTTCATATTCCCTGCCCTTAATCATGGGAAAATCGCCCAGACTAGATGTCTCAGCCATTCTCACTGACAGTTTTCCTGGTAAATAGGTGTTTGAGAGAAAGAAATTATTTTAAGACCCAACCAGTTTAGTTTATCAGGATATTTGAAATGAAGCTGGCATCATTTGGCACAAAAAATAAAGAGAGTCTCCTGTTTTGTGGAGAACTGAGAGAGAATTAGGGACTGAGCCCAGGAGGGTAAGTGACTATCTTTAAGGAGAGTCAGTCCAGACCTGGAGGCTGGGTCTGACAGCATGCAGAGGAGTGCAGTTCAATTCCCAGCAGCTTCCTGGAAGGAGCACTGTTTCTCTTCAAAATGTGACAGGGATGGCACCCACAAGGGGGCAGAATGCAGTGGTGTTCTAGACTTCTTTTGAGCCATCATGGTACTGATTACCACTCTTTCACTTGCTATTACAGATGAGCAAACTCAATAGGGTGACAAGTAACATCTGCTGACACCAGAATCTCTAATTGCAAAACCCTTACAGGGAATGCCAGCTTCCCTCCATGCTTGGAATAAAAAGAAAGGATTGGGCTCACAGGACTAAGCATCCTCTGACTAGCTTTTAGAGAAGAGGCTGCACTGAAGTCCAAAATTGAGACTTTGGTGTTTACTGAGAGTTTAAAAGCTAAGAACCTGTAACATTTGCTCTGTGGTACTGAAAAATATTGTTATGAAAAGTGTAGGAGAAAATAAAGATGAACATGTAGCTTAAGGAGCACCATTACCCTGATAGAACATCAGGAACCTGACATTCATTTAATACACTGAAATACCCTCCAAATCCCAAAAAAAACCCTCCTCAAGTGTACATTACAAGTTTCTGCTCCGGCTCATAAGATACAAGTCTTCAAGAAAACACAATATGGCACTAGTCAGAAAAAAAAAGTCATTTATTGATCAACTTGCCTTATTGACAAAAAATATCAGCAATGGGTTGACGTTGCTTAGCACCTACATAAATTTGGAGTAAATAGAAATAAAATTTCAGTAACAGATCAGGAGTACAATAAAAACATTATAATGTTACAGTAATATGGAGAGAAATAACTAGTGTTAAAGAATTCAAAACCCTGTCTAAGCTAGAGATGTGACTCGATGGTAGTGTTTGATTTACATACATGCTAAACCCACCACCAGAAAAGAAAAACAAAACAGACACCAAAAAAAAGATACTCACAATTCAGTTTATCTGTTTGTTGTGAGTAAATCCACAGCAAATATGAATGGTTAACAACACAGGAAGGTATTATGCAAAGGAAGTCACACACACTCACCCTCATGCACACACACACACACACACACACACACAAGGAAAAAGAACACAGAAGAAAAAAGAACAGTCCAGTCAGGAAGCTATTGAAGAGAGTCCTTTAAAACTTATGATAAAGAAGATAAAGTGTATTTCTTCACAATTGGTGGTTTCTGGTGGACAGTAATTAAGGATTCATTTTTATAGTTGGTGTTTGATATTTTCTAGGATCTTCTTTTTATAACCCCTAACGCTAGATAGAACAGAAATAAGGGTATATTAGAGAGAGGAATTAGAAAATCTCTGAATTTAATTTTTTTCCTTGTTCTTCTCCTTTAATTATGGCTACTAACAAACCACAACCAACTTGTGTAACCAACCACCAACCACCAGACTAAAAGTACAAGTTTTGACAATAAATCTTGTGCAAAGTTAATGCAGCAGGAGTTCTTCACTAATGGATGTTGTGAGTATGTAAATATAGTATTCCACCAAAGACTTACTAACTCTGATTTCTATACTTCTTGCAGTCAGCTGTTTACTATTTTAATATTAGTCATACCTGTTCTATGCAGTGCCATGTGTGTTGATGAAAATAATTTTCATCTCGGGAACACAAATGAAATGCAAATATTGTGTGTAAATCTCTGTTAGTGTTACTTCATGAACATGATTTATCCATGGAGTTACAGTACTAATGCTCTGTGCATTCAGTATACTGTGTTTGTGATGATAAAGAGTCTCACCGTCGATAACACACACACACAGGACACACTCAGATCTTTCTGCAGCATAGCTTTAATCCATCTCAAGAGAAAGATGATTAGCTTTTGGGCGAGGAGGCTTAGAACACAGGAAACTCGGTCCTTAAATAGACCACAAGAAGTGTTAGAGACATATTTCACCCTAAGGGCTGCTCACTATCAGCCCATATGACGCCACAGAACAGGAAGGGCACAAAGAATGGAAAAATACCCCAGCACATACAAAGACTATTTCTTTACCAGTTAGAACAACGGATGTCCGCGCCATCTTGTAATGGAGATTGAAAGGGCAGCTCCTCACAGTATACATTCAGTGTACATAGCTAGATATTCCTACTTAGTATTTTATGATATACTATACATAACATACAGTGTATACTTAGAAGATGAATCCAGTACAGGATTTTTAAAAAGTTGTGTGAGAGCTTTGTGATAATATATATATATATATATATATATATATATATATATATATCTTAATAGACTTGGCTGAGTTTCTGGAGCCATTTATGTGTTCTTTTCCAATGAATCATAATTTCCTTTTATTCTGTGACTGGGAGAGACAGACTTATTATAAGAAAGAAAACCATTAGCCTGGGATCTCTCCTATTATAAGTATTCCTTGGGTCTGGGTGGCCAATTAGACAGAAACCATGTCTTGGTATACTGGTTGTAATCTGAGAAATTTGTTGCAACCAATCACTCCATCTCTCAGGACACTTGAGTTAATGTAACTTCCTAAAAGGTCTAAAAATTAGAAAGACACACACTAGGTACATGCACACCACACATTCTGACTCTGTCTCTGATTCTGAATCTCCCTTTGACTGTCCCTGTGACTCTGCCTGCCCTTCCTTTTCTCCTTCTTCATTCTCTATCTCAGCCTGTGTCTCAACCTCTGCATCTGTGTCTGCCTGTGTTTTTTCCTTTTCCTCTTCTTTTGCTTGTGCAGCTGCCTATTCATTAGTGCTGAGATATCATGCAGAATAATGTAGTTTTAGAACTGATCTACTGTGGAATTTGTTTTACCTCAACACTAGGTGCCTGTCTACCTACTACTAAAACCATTTAATTGAATTTGAATCTTCAATATAATCAGAGATGTATCCAAATTCATAGGGCAACAATTGCTATGTAACTGTCTGATGCTCATCGGTCACTGCACTGTTTTGAACAAAGAGTTTTTTAGTCAGAAGTTTAAGCACAGGCAGATAACATTATTGCAAGCATACAGTCCTGTCTTGATTTCAATGAGGTAAAAATTGGGACCCAAATCTACCAAATGATGTAATGGATTCTTTCTGTTTTCAACTTTCAGGTTTTAAACTGTGTTATCTAGGGAAGTCTGGACAACACCTTAATCAGAGCTGGTAAGTGGAGACAGGAACTGAAGCAAAGACTATGGAAGAACTCTGGCTTACTCTCCTCCAGGTCATTGGGATGTGGGGTCCTAGGTGGTGTAAAACAGAAAAGAAAGAAAAAATAAGTATCAAATATATCAAAATTTTTGACCTACATCCACATTTTGAGGTCCTCTCCTAATAGTATGTGTGATCATTTGGAAATCAAGTTTTATATGGCAATAGGTAAACCGTAGAATTTTCATTATTTCTATTTTATGAATATTTTACCTGAAGGGGTGTGTCTGCTGCCTGTGCACTAAACTGGACCGTGTAGAGATCAGAAGTTAGATAGTATTAGATCCCCTGAAACAGCACTTACCTGTGGCTGTGACAAACAAGATGGGCCCTGGTAATTGAATCCTGGAACCTGTGCACAGGGGCCAATGATCTTATACTCTAAGCCATGAGCGAAAAATGGTGTAGGAATACAATCTTTCTCAAAAGGTCCAAATTCATCTAAGAGTAAATTAATTCTTATAAGGCTCTCTTAAAAAATCACCACCACTACAGCAAGAAAAAAATAGATAAAGAGAGAGAAATCTGAATAGGATGTTTGTGATCTGTGGTGAATTCTGACCAAGAGTAAGCTAATACACTATATAAAGCTGTACTGAGAAGCATTAAGAAGGCAGGTATCTCACTCTGAACAGGGCTAAGGTTGTTTCGACTTTATTGGCTTTATTCTTCTGGAGATTCTTGTCAGGAATTGCGAGCATTTACCAGACCACAACAGGAAACCTTCCATATGTCTCCTTTGGTGTCTGGGCATAGGATATGTGAGATGCATCAAGACTGATTAAAGGTCATGTTCCCTAGATGTGAAACTGTTTCCAGGAATACGATGATATACAAAAGGTCAGCTCCAGAATACATAGCATCAGGTCTTTCTTGGCCAATTAAAATTGGAGCCAAAATCTCAAGAGACAATGTATGTATTGGACAGACTTGCTGCTATCACACAGGTCATGGCTTCAATTTCTAGCAATTACATTGTGACTGTTTCTCTGTCTCTCTATCTGTCTCTCTGTCTCTCTGTCTCTCTGCCTCTCTCTCTTTCCTTCTAACTTTCCCACTCTCTGTATTGCTATCTCTCTGTATCTCAGTCTCAGTCTGTGTTTCTCTCTTTCCCTCTCACTCCCTGCCCCCCTTTCTTTCTCATCCTCCCTGTAATTCCAGCAGCATATGCTGCTGTATCCTCTTCTGTCCTCTGATGTATTACATATATGAAGTGTCCATGCAAACTGTAATGTTAGCAAACAACCATATCTGCCTTCGCAGATTGAAAAAATAAATAAATAAATAATGTCTAGATTAGGAGTCTCAATCATCTGTGAAAGATAGGAGAGAGTGATCACTGCATGTCACCTCATTTAGAAACAGAGTACCCAAGGAATAGAGCCTACTCCCCACACCCATGGAATGAACACCACATGCAAGAGGAGGGATTTTGGAAGAGGAACTCATTCCTGGTCTTTCCAAGAGGAGTGTTTTGGTGGGTGAGCACATCAACAGAACAGAGTTCTCACAGCATGTAATTGCCCCCTCCCACCAGAAACCAAAGTCACCTTGGTGGGACCAGGAGCAGTTCACCTGCCTCTTCAGGTTGCTTTTGTTTAACTGCCTTTGGAGACAACAGTTGGAGCTGCTGCTACCTGCTGGAAAGTTGGCTTCTAATGGGACAATTCATTGGTCTGTAGAATTCAAACAATTTTGGACCCTATGAAAGTAATGGATTGTCCAAATGCTCCCGGACTGAGAATCTTAGGGAAGCTCTAGGTTTTTTCTTAATCTGTAATGTCATTTAGACATTAGAGCAAGCAGAGATGATTTGCTCCTTCTCTTAGGCAATCAGATTTTATTCTGGAAGACAACCGTTGTGAGCCTTGAGAGGGTTTGCTGGAGGAGAAGGGATATTGACAGTGCTCTACCCAACCTGCAAGGCACACAGCTAGACCTTGTTCCCTCTGATGCATAGAAGTGTCTGATGGTATTAGATGGGATTCTTGATGAGGACAGAATCTGAGGAAAGGTTCCTGGTAGAGAAATGAAGTGCAGTTATACAACCTAGAAAGTATATACCATTGATCATTGTGAGCCTGAAACAGAAAGCACCCAAGCATTGGACCTAATGTATGATTGGTGAAACAGATTGAAGAGATTTTGTTTGTTTTGAATTCTCTGTATAGGTATGGATACATTATCTCATGGGAGGGGGAGTGTGGATTCCCTGTGGTTACTAAAATAGAAGAAGTTGTAAACAGCCAATGGAAATGTGGCAAGTCCAAGTGTATGCTGTGCATGAGCTGCCAGTGTTCAGAAATGCTGAGCCATCACTTCAGATTCAATAAGATATTTAAAGAAGAAAACCAGAAGAAAAAACTTAAGGGGACTGTTGTGAATTTTAATGAGACATTTTTAATTATTTTTACTGATTTATATAACATATGCCAAATGGTGTGTCCAGTCTTTTAAACATGGCTTGATTGTTCCTTTCAAAGTATCTTGATTATTACTCCCAGAGACAGGATTTTCAATCTGTACATTCAAATTCTTATTTGTACTTTCCAATTCCTCCCTGTTTCTTTTTTTTTTTTTTCCTCTGGAACTGGATATTTCTGTATAGTCCTAGATTTCTGTGCTTTCCTGTGCAGATCAGCAGAGAATTCATCTCTAACTGGTTTTGATTCCCATATCCTGAGATTAAAGTCCTTTCTAAGCAGATCTCAACACCTTTTTTTAAATTTTTCTGTCTCACAGTTCTTGAAGAATAGATGGGGGAGCAGAGAAAATTTCACCCCCAAAAATTGGCAATTAGTGGCTGCAGGTGTGAGGGCCAGTTTTCTTCATAGATTTGGCTCCTCAGAGGCTGCCCATGTTCCAGTGGATGTGTTTCCCTAACCCCACATATGTAGTCAGCACTAAATTCACTCAGTGGTCTTTATTAAAATGTGCATGGAATTAAAGCTAAAAGTGATACAGGAGAAATGGAGAGCAATTCAAGGAGGAGAAGATGGGGATGGATTTACTCAAACTCATTATGTTTATGTACAAAGTTCTTCAGCAAAACATTTAAAACTAAGTAAGTAAGTAAATAAGTAAATAAGTAAGTAATAAGCAAGCAAGCAAGTAAGTAAAAAATAAATATATGAGTAAATAAACAAATATATTTTTATGCAATATCACGTGCAATAGGCATGAAAGTGTGTGTGTGTGTGTGTGTGTGTGTGTGTGTGTCTTTGTGTGTGTGTCTTTGTGTGTGTGTGCATACATGGATACAGGAGTGTTTGCAGGTATGTAGCAGTTTGATGATTAGAATATCCTTGGCCCATGGGAAGTGGCACTATTAGCAGATGTGGCCTTGATCATTGTGTAGGCTGGCTTTTATCTAGTGCTCAAACTCTGCCCAGTGATGAAGAGAGATGCTTTTCCTTGCTGCTTTGGCCACAAGCTTCCTCCTGTATGCTTTCAGATTAAGATATAGAAAACTTCTTTCCTTCTACATCACCCCTTCTACCTGGATGTTGCCATGCTTCCCACCATGATAATAATGTACTGACCTGACCCTCTAAAACTGTAAGACAACCTCTATTAAATTTTCCTTTATAAGAGTTGCCTGAGTCATGGTGTCTCTTCACAGCAATGAAACCCTATCAAACATAGGCAGAATCTTAGCCTGATTTTTAATGTTTTCAAGATGATTACAGCCAACATGCAAGCACAAAGTAAAGATGATGAAGGAGTCTTATTTTCACATTGTTTCTTTATGTTTGAATGAAAGCTGGGGATTGGAAGAATTGGAGAGTGATGGAAAGGAGAAAGTAACAATGCAAAGACCTGTTGGGCTCCTGCCACTTGCTTTTGCATTCAATATTTCAAAATTTAAAACAACAACCAACAACAATAACAAACAATGACAGGACGCCCATATAACAGACTGAGAGAGAAGAAACCAAAGGACATGACCTACTTGTACCTCACTTTCCAGCTAATGTCTGGTGTATTGAGCCGATGGATTTTGCTGTCAAACCCTGATGATTAATTCCTAGATTGGGTCCACTAACACAATGATGAATGAAACTGTGGCCAATACGGACAGACTATTGTTTTTTTATCCTGTACAATCAAACCAGTAGGAAAATAACAAGCACAACTCACATATATGTATATTTGTTTTTTCACACTTACAATTGGAATTGTTACTATATATCCCGGTTCTTTGCATTTTATCTCCATTAGTGTGTTGTTTTCACTCTTTACTTGCTGCATAGAAAACTGCTTCGTTTACACTATGTTTCATTTAGGGTGCACAATGGAAGCTAAAGACTAACTCCATCCATTACAAAGCAGGGCTCTCTGTCCTTTTTCCTGAATTGAAATGAAACTATTTTCAAAAAGTATTTTACACATGCCTGGTTCAGTTTCATTAAGATTGGGTGTGAAATTTTCCCACAGTCTCAGGTGTCTCAAACTAGTGGAACAGTCTAGCAAGTTTGTGGAACATTTGGGACTGTTCCTTAGCAGAAATAGGTTACTTTGGCATAATTGAGGGCGCTGGCTATTTCTGACCTAACTCTTGGCTGCTTATTCCACAAAAGTGTAAGAAGGCCCCATGCTGGCCCTCAATGAAACAGATCAACATTTTGTTTCCTGCCATGCTGTCCCAGTCATGACAGTTTGTCCCCGGTGAGTGTGTGCTCTAAATATCTCTTCTTGGACATTGATTGTATCAGGAGTTTTGACCCCTTGATATAAAAATAATTATTGTAATTGTAATCTCTGCTTGTGTGTTTTGTGACATATAGAAGGCTGTCAATTTCGCCTACATGAATTTTTAATGTGTGTTTTTTTCTTTCATATTTAAAATTGTTCTCAATTTTCATAAGAGTTTCAGCACAACCTTCACATTTAGGGACACAATCTTCCAAATGGCTACTCCTCTGGATCTCAGTAAATGGGAATATTCCATAGCTTCATGGCCTGAGTGATAATTGTCAATTGTTTCTATTTCCATTTTTAGATTATGGATGGTTTTGTTCTGCTCCTTCACCTGTTTGATTGTGTTTTCCTGAATCTATTTAACAGATTTTTGTGTATCCTCTTTAAGGACTTCTACATGTTTATCTGTGTTCTCCTGCATTTCGTTAAGAGAGTTACTAATGTCCTTCTTAAAGTCCTTCATCATCACTATGAGAAGTGACTTTAGATCCATGTCTTACTTTTAGGGTGTGTTGGGGTTCCACTTGATATGGTGCAAGTGTTGGGTGCTGATTATTCCAAATAACTTTGGTTTCTCTTGCTTATTAACTTATCCTTGCCTCTCACCATCTGGATATCTCAAGTGCTACATGCCCTGGCTACATCAGACTGTCCTTCCTGTGATATTGGTTGTGTCAAAACTCTTCAAAGTCTAGCTGTCTCTGTGATCCTGTTATTACGGTATACTGTGATTATGAAATGCTGGGTGTGTCTGACATCCTGGGAGTCAAGCTGCCCTTGGAACCTTGAGATCCTGGTGTGACTAAGCTCCTAGGATCCTGGGATCCTCTGACCCTGGCCATATTAGATCTTCAGGTAGTGGAGCTTCCTCTGGGTGTTATGGAGCTGGCTGCTGAGTTTGCATCCAAGGACTGCTCAGGGCCCTGTCCCAGACAGAATGGATGCAATCCATACCACTGGTCTGGTGGAGTTCCTGCATGCCTGTGTCTTTCTGGTACCCTCTACTCCAGGTGTTGGGGAATGATGTTGTGTCTTCCTCTTGTCTGATCATCGGATCCTATGAATGTTAGATGATTGGCAGTGGAGTTTCCTCCGGGTGTTATAAGGCTAGCTACAGAGTTTGCATGCAAGGTCTATTCAAGGTTTTGGCTCCAGAAATAAAATATTTTTTAAATGATGTTTCTTGTAAACTTACCTGTCTCCAAAAGTACCTGAAATATTTTTACAGGGATTGATTTAATCTCATAAATTGATTAAGGAAAAATGACATCTTGATGATTTTGATATATCCTAACAGGAAAAAAATAATGGACATCTCCCACTAAGTAAAAAATATTTCGGAAGCCAGGTGGTGGTGGCACACACCTTTTATCTCAGTTTTTGAAAGGCAGAGGTAGGCAAATCTCAGTTTGAGGACATTCTAGTCTACAAAGTAAGTTTCAGAATTGCCATATATATTAATAATAATAATAAAATAAATGAAAAACACAGTATTGAAAAGGAATGATAATTTTAAATTATGTACATATGTGCCACATGTCCCTGTGTACATATGTGAATACACTTAAGTTGTTTTTTTCAATTAGATGTTTTCTTCATTTAGATTTCAAATCCTATCCCAAAATTCCCCTGTATGTTCCCCCAACCCTTCCCCTTACCCACTCACTCTCATGTCGTAGGCCTGGCATTCCCCTGTTCGAGAGCATCAATAATAATGGGAACAGAGAGAAGCGGCTGAGCCTGGAAACCAGAGAGGGGGCTAATCATGGCACTCAGTTTGCAGTTTAGTTTGTTTCAAGAAACAAATATACTTTCTATCAATGAGGTTTGTAAATGAACAGGAAATATTTTCATCTCTCAGACTGGAAGGTGTTTATTTTATAGTGTTTATAGATATTTTGGGACTATTTTATTATAAGCAATTAAAGCCAGGTAAGTTTTTACATACCTGTAATGGTACTAGCATGGAATGCTGAACCTCAACACTCTAGACCTTCCTGGAGAATACAAAACATACTAACTGCCTATCTCAAAAATCAAATGAAATGAAATAAAATTAAACCAATGTACCTTTGGTATTTGTATATCATCCCTTTGGAAACTAATAAAATAATGAATCAAAAAAATAAACTTCAATTATTTTATTAGTCATAAACATAATTAGAAATGATAAGAAGGTTAAAAAATCAATACAGATAGGGGAAGGGAGAGACCTGGGTGGGAAATGGGACAAGAAGGAGAATAGAGGAATTTTATCAGGTACTGTGGTTGTGGGAAACAGGACTGAATTGATGAAGACCAGCGAAAAGAATGGAAACAGGCAACTTTGTGAAGGAGGAAATGAGAAAACGCTCTAGAGTATACCAGAGACCTGGGATGTGAGAGACTCTCAGGAATTAAAAAAAAAAAAAAAAAAAAAAAAAAAAACATTAGATGAAATGCCCTCCAGTGGGGAGAGTGGAATTGTAGAGTTCTCCTCCCAGCAATCCTCTCCTGTATGTGTGTTGGAGGCCTCATATCAGCAGGTGCATTCTGTCTCTTTGTTGGGCCACAATTTCAGACATCTTGGGGGAACACTTCAATTGAGACAGGTATCCTACCACAGGGATGCCCTCTTCTTTAATATCTTTGACCTCATTAATTCAACAACAGGGGTCAGATGCTTCAATCCATTGATTGGGTGAAAATATCTGCATCTGAATCATAAAGCTGCTATTTGGGTCACTAGGAATATTTCTTAAACTTGTTGCAGTGGGTATAATAGCTAATAAATAAAAAAAAATCTCTAAAAATATATATTGTATATTGTAACAGAAATAAAATGTTGGTTCTAAGGCCCCTGTTTGCATTCAGTTCAAGATACAGGCATTAATCTGTGTTTCTCTGTGTTTCTTATAATGATTGTGGGTAACTGAAATAAGCAAAGCTAAACCAAACCAAACCAAAAGAAACAACCGTGTCTATACATTGTCTTTTCTTCTACTGATTCACAAGTTGTTAAAGTCCATGCTCTTGGATGTAACTACCGTTTGGAATTGTCCTCCCCCTACTCTGACTCAGAATAACAGTTTGCATGAGCTCAGATACCTTACTTTGTAATCTGAGTGAATGTGTGATTTAGATATTAGTTGATTGCTAAGAGAAAGCACAAACTGTGTAGGAAAGTGAATGAATGTTGCAGATGACATGCCAATATCATCCCCTTTGTAGGAGAGAATATAAGAGAATCTTTATTCATACTAAGTGTTAGAGGAATATATATATTGAGAGAGAGAGAGAGAAAGAGAGAGAGAGATATTTCATCACATAGAATAGAATATTGTAGAGCACTGATATCAATTTTAGTACTTATATTATATATTGCTTTTGCAGAAGACCTGCTTGCAGTACACAGCCTCTGTATGTTTCTGAATTCAGATACTTGTAATATTAATGCTAGGATGACTGTACTTATGAAGAAATAATGAGCAGGTGAAACAGTGAGATGCAGATGTATGCAAACAACCAATGGACAGAATCTGCAGAACCATTGGTTTAATTTGAGAAAGACTGAAGGAGGCTGACAGGACCAGTTGTCTCAAATACTATGGACCTAGAATTCTCCCAAATGCTAGACAACCAAACAGGCAGCATATATGAACTATCAGAAGGTCTCTAAAACATACACAGAAAAAAATCTGCTTGATCTCTATTCAATCAGAAATGATGTACCAAATTCTCAACAAACTAGAGACATCAAGGTGTTTAGAGATCCGGTAGGATGGGGACTTGCCCTTGGAGACAGGGGATGGGCAGTAGATATGGGATGTGGAACAGTAGGAAGGTGGACAATGAATGAACTAATTAATAAAAAATAATAGTGCCACATAATCAGGTCCCCTATACTCTAATTCTGCAATCGGAATCCAAGAAAACTCACATGTTCCCATAATAACATACTCAAAAAAATTAAATATATATAACTGAAATGTCATGATTTTCAACGTTATTTTACAAAGAAATTCACTGGAACAAAGATTTTCTTTGGTTGAACTCATTTACATGCATTTGCTCTCATAGTGTACAGAAAATATAGGTTATTCTCCATATAAATGGCCAAAAATATACTAACATAGCTTTCATCTGGATACACTCCAAATTTATCTTTCATTAGAATGTAATCTGGATTCATTTGGACATAAATTAAATTTATATTTAAAATTCATTTAGTTGGTGTAAGGTGGAGGTAAGGTAAAATATCAGGGTCATGTTGGTTTTCATTTCTCTACTGATATGATCATTGATTTCAATAAACAATACCCTGCTGGGGGCTGAGAAGATGGCTCAGTGGAGTTCATGTATTCTCAGCACCTCTGTAAAATTCCAGGCATGTCTATTCATATCTGCAACACTGTGGGGTGGAGACAGGTAGATATCCCAATAGTGTATTGGACAGTCAAACTAGTCAAAATGGTGAGAGGGTTTCACTCTAAGAGAGCAAGTGTTGAAGATATTCTACTCATTACTGAACATATGTGTATGTGTGACATCAGACTTGGGAACAGACACTGCACTCATATACAGACACTAATCACCCTACCATACCACCCATAAAACCTTGAGTTCCGCAGATCTATAACCCATGTGTCTCTAAGTATGAAATACGAAGTTTTATATTCTCATTGTCTTGTTAATTCTGTTTTCTGTCAAATGCTAGAAGCTAAACCAATGTATTCTCAGACTCTGGATGGTACGTCATAACTTTTGGTCTTTCTGGAATAGCAACCAACTATCAGCAGAGACACTTTTCAATTTACCCTGGCTTACAGGTTCAGAAATTCAGTCCATTATCATCAAGGGAGGAATATGGCAGGATCCTGGCAGGCACGTGCATTTGGAGCTGAGAGTTCTACATCTTCATCTGAAGGGTGCTAGGAAATGATTAGCTTTCAGGCAGCTAGGCAGAGGGCATTAAAGTCCATGTTCACAAAGATAAATTTCTTTCAACAAGGCCAAACTTACTTCAACAAGGTTATTAGCTCCCAGTAGTGCCACTCCCTAGGCCAAGAATAGTCAAAATATCAAATGTGTTTTTGAATGTTTGTGTTTGTGTTAGTTTGGGTTTTATTGCCATGAAGAGTCTCCAGGATCACAGTAACTCTTGAACACTTTGTAACTTGTTTTCAGAGGTTTACTCCATTATTATCATGACTGGAAATATGGAAGCATTCTGACAGACACAATGCTAGAGAAGGAGCTGAGAGTTTTACATCTTGATACACAGGTAGAAGATGGAGACTGTGTGTCACACTGGGGACAGCTTAAGCATAACGGACCTCAAAGTCCACAAGCACAGTATTACATTTCCTCCAACAAGGCCACATCTATTCCAACAGGGTCACACATACTTCAACAAGGCCACACCTCCTAACAGTGCCACTCCTACTGGCACTATTTGTTCAGGATCTTTAAAAGTATTCTTAAAACTTTTCAATGGACAAAAGGTAACTTTAATGAAATAAATACAGAACGATTGAAAAAATTAACTGGAATATGGATGTCTTGGTTACTGTTCTAATGATGTGAGACATCATGACCACACCAAATTATAAGATGAAATATTTAATTGTGGTCTTACAGTTTCAGAAGGCGACTCCAGGACATCATGGTAAACACCATGGCAACACGCAGGCACACATGTGTAGAGCAGTAGCTGAGAGCTCACAAGCAATACTACAGACAACAAACAGAGACAGAGAAAGACAGAGAATGAAAGAGAGAGAGAGCAACAGAGATAGAGACAGAGACAGAGACAAAGAGACAGAGACAGAGAGAATGAGGAGAGAGTAAGAATGAGAGAGAGAGAGCCTGATGGATTTTTGATATTTCAAAGAATAGTGACAAATCTCCTTTAATAAAAATACAAATCCTAATTCTTTCTTAACATCTCACCACCTGGAAAACTAACACCTTTGAATATTTGAGCTTCTGTGGGCCACAATTTTTCAAACAACTAAAGTATGTAAAGGAAAATGAAATCTAGTAATAAGTGTCCATGTCACTTTGTAGTATATCTTATATCATTACTTGTCTTTTCTCAGAGGTAAGGGTTATTTGAATAACAAGAGACTAATCAGTCATCACTATCACATAAGCCAAACGCATCCTAACCCTGCCAGATTTCTACTTGAATAATCACATTGACATTACTTATTTGTACAGAAACATAGCCCTTCTCCCTGATTTAGTTAAAAGTGTGGGACCTGTTGATGTGCAATTAATTTTGTTCACAATGGGACAAAACAGAAGCCTACAGCATTGACTGTATTGTTCCTGAGAGCTGAAGATTTCACTTCCATTTAATACAATGTTATAAATATGATTTTAACACAAGCCTAAAATCTCAAAAAAGCTTTGTTTTCATATTTTCATTATTTACAGATCATTCTATGCTATATAAAGGAACATAGAGGAGGAAAGCTGTTTGGAGTCACTGACACACACACTTAACTGAGGTTTCCTTTGCACAGTAAGAAGATATACCCATCATCTGTATCTTGGGAGTTTGCTCCAGGAACTATAATGATATAAAGTCCTCAGGTTTCTAGTCTAAAACAACATTGCTTTTGAATATAAGCTATGCAAAATAACCTCTTGCATATTTTAATCATATTTATGTGAGTCTGCATAGAGAACTGTACAGGTAAGTTCAGAGGCTAGGGAAGGGTATAGTGTGATCTACTCTTTTCCTACATAACTTATCCCCTTGTGACTGGGTTTCTTGCTGAGTTGGCTTTCAGGAAGCCACAGTCATCTTCCTATCTCTGCCCCTCCCAAAATCATAAGCACTGGTGTTGTAGGTGAATGTTTGAACACACACATGGCATTGTCTCTGGGCCATATCCCCTGATCCTTCTTTATTTTAAATAATCTCTGGATTACTTTTGCACTTAATGTAATGTAAGTGCTATAAAATGAGTTGCTATTTAGGAGATTGAAATATAAGTGGTCTGTATATGTTCAGTAAAGACATTGTATATTAAGAACTACATTAATTAATTCCTTGAGAACTTCATACAATTTTTTTGATGGAATTCACTTTCCAATTCTCTTGATAACGCCTCCCAGAATAAAACCAGACCCATTCCCACCTTAATCCTCCTCCCAAGTTCAAGTCTACTTTTCTCCCCTTTGATACAACCCAATTCAAATCAATTGTGTTGCCCCTAAACTCTTGGACATGCGGAAACCAGTAGAGCATGGCAAACCTATCACATACAAAAGCCTTACCTTTGATGAAAACTGATTCTCCATCCTTCATCAATAGTCCATATATTCGCAGATGGGGATGATGGATAGTGATACCATACCACTTAGGGATGCAAGGCAGACTGGCCTGATTTTGTGCAGATAGAGACATACAGTGTCTCAGTGACCTCTCTGCCTTACAAGATTTCTACCATCTCTTCCGTGAGAGTTCCTAAGACAAAGCTCCTCTACTGCTTGCCTCTTTCTGTGAGTATGTGTGTATGTACAAATATGTCTATATTATACATGTCTCATTTTACATGCAAGTCAACACATAGTGTTGTTTGCAATCAACTACTGGCACTATATAACACTAGGCAATATGCCTTGAGGCAGACATGGTGGACTCCGTAACAGACAGAACGTAGAGATGGCTAGAAATCATCCCAATTAGTTGTAGTATAGGGGCAATTTACACTTTTGACCTACATTTCTGTGTTCACCCTATGGTTTTAAGATGCAGAGATGGGGGACAAAGACCCTTAAATTGCATTGCAATTTCGCTCTTCTTGAACTCACGTTTATAAAAGCTCCTGGAGGTGCTGATGCTGTTTACCTGGACATTTTCCTTTTGGAACTGCTTGATAGAGATACCCTTAAAGAGACAGATAGATCCTATCACTTTTTGTAGCATAAAGAATGCTGTGGTGAAATGGGTTTGAAATGTCTGTCCTGGGTCTTTGATGAAGGTTTTGGTCCGAAGTACAATGTTCATAGGTAGAACTATATACTCAATCTGAAAAGTGATTGGACCCTGAGGCCTTTAATCTATGCGTTGATTAATGGGTGTGAATGGAAGGGGTGAGAAACTTGTAAAGGAACATGGTCATTGGGAACATGTCTTGGAAGGTGTTTATTGTATTTGGTTGCTTCCTGTGTTGATGTTTACTGTCTGCCAATAATTTGAACAATTGTGCTCATTCATGCCCCTTTCATAATCTTGTGACCATGGACCTGTTTTTCTTGTTGCTAGGCATCTTGTAACAGTGATGAAAATGATTGACATGAATATGACTCATTAGTGATACTAAACTCTCTGGTCCAGAGGAACCATGGCTTAATTCTTTAAGTTTTTTTTTTCTAGAAATTTCATGCTAACAGTAGACCCAAAGTTACCAAAAAGTTGTATCTGGAATATTCAGACAGTGTATCTGTTGTTTTAGTATTAAAGAACTTTGCAGCTTCCCACACTGATCCTCCCTCTGCCTTCAGTACTGTATTTTAATAGATTGCAATATCATATGAAGAAGCAGAAAATGAGGGGAAATTGGAATGGAGGTGAAAATGTTTTAGAATCATTAAATTATACACTTAAAGAAATCAATTGATTTTTTAGTATACAAAGGAAACTTCAAAAAAGCACTGAAAAGACTTGGCCAACTGTGCAGCTGCTCATGGGAGTTGGTATTTGTCATATCTCCTGTGATGTATCTATTAATAGTAGTGGTTTTATTACAGATGAATAAGACACCAATATATGCATGAAGGGATAACACTGAGTTGCCCCAGGAGAAAGAAATCAGGTAAAATTCATTGGATCTATTGATGAGGAGATTTTTTTTCTCATAGCTGAGTTGGCAGAAAATTGGACAGATTGGGTTGTACCCCAGTAAGTGTAACACACAGTAGAATGTGGGGGGTTGTGTGGCTATAGGACATATTCACATCATTTCACCTATTATTGAGTATCAATGCTGATGAAAGAAGTTATCCTTCACTTATGCCATGCATGGAAGTGGGTCTATGAAGGGGAAGAGAGGAGGAAATGCTGTTCAGTAATGTTTGGGTAGGTTGTGGAGTCAGTAAAATATTCCTGTGATGGGACTTTATTTTTTCCCAATCTTGACAATCATCGGATACCTGATCAGAGAGAGCAATTGAAGATCTGTCTCTATTCACTTGGTTATTAGGTAAGTCTATAGGATATTTTCTTGGGTAATGATTGATGTGGGAGGGCCCACCACTGTGGCTAAGCTCAACAGTAGTCATTTTAATTGGGAGCCTTTTAGACTGTACTAAAATAATAAAAGCTGATCAAGCCATAGAAAATTGGTAGTTTGAATAAGAAAGTTCTCTATAGACACATATATATGAATACTTAGTCACTGGGAAGTGGCAGTGAGTTTAAAGATTAGAAGGAATAAGAGAATGTGTGTCTTTATTGGAGGAAGTGGGTGTGTCAACAAGGATGGGTTTGAGTTTTCAAGAAGCCAAAGCAATGGCAGAATCTCTCTCTTTGCTTAAGGATCAATAGTTCTCTATTGCTCCAGTGTTGGGGTCCCTCCCTTGGTGAATGACCAAACTCCTGAATATGTAAGCAAGCCTCTAGTTAAATGTTTTGTTTTCTAATAGTTGCCTTATCCATGGTATCTCTTCACATCAATAAAAGAGTGACTAAGACAGTGGCAAGCCAATAAGCATTTTTTTGCTGTTACTGATACAACTTCCTGTTTTGTCTTCCTCGGTGATAGACTATAACCTTTCTATTTCCAAGTAATTTTTGATTGTAGTATTCTACATAGTGAGAAAGAAGCAAACTAGAACATTTACATCTCAGGTAGGTACACGAGTATATCTTACCTTTAAATAAAATAAAATGTCTACACATTATTATTTGTGGTTTTAAGATAAGTGGCATTGGCACTGTTAGACATTTTTCTGATGAATGTCTTACTATGTTTATTGTTGTAAGGATCCACCATGTCCAAAGAGCAAATTCCATAGCAAAGATTTTATTCAGCTTATACTTCCACATTGTTGTTAATTATCAAAGAAGTTGGGACAGAAACTGAAACAACAAAGGATCCTGGAGCCAGGAGCTTATTCAGAGGCTATGGTGTGGTGATGCTTATTGTCTTGCTCCTCTAGTCTTGCTTAGCTTGCTTTCTTAAAGAACCCAGGACTACTAATACAAGGATGTCAACACCCACAATGGAGTGGGTGCTCTCCCATCAATTATGAAATTTCCTAACAGCTGGATCTTGTGGAGGCATCTTCTCAACTGAGGCTCCTCCTCTTTGAAGAACCTAGATCTTGTCAATTGTTATGAAACCAGTGTGGCATTCTAAATGTATTATGTCTATGAGGAGGTGTGGCCTTGTAGGAATAGGTCGGGCCTTGCTGGAGGAAGCATATCATTTTGGGGCTTTAAAGCTCTACCAGTGTGGAAGAGACCCTCCCTGCATACAGAATACATAGTTTTTCCTGGAAGCATTTGGATGAAGATGCATAATTCTAAACTTCCTCTCCACCACCATGTCTGCCTAGACAGTGCCATATTTTCTGCCTTGATGATCGTGGAGTAAATCTCTGAACGTGTAATGAAATGTAGAAAAGCCCTAATGAAATGTTGACTCTTATGAGTGGCCTTTGACATGGTGTCTTTTCACAGCAACTAATCCCTAAGAGAATCAGTTACTGCAGAAACTATCCCAGATATTAAAATTAATCAACAATAGAGATTATTATCAAATGCTGAAGCATACAAACTTATTCTAGAGAGGAAAATTGTAATGACTGAGTCCATGGCATTCCTGACTCAAAAAAGAAAAAAAAAAAAAAAAAAAACCTCTCAGAGTATAGATGGAACGCAGGCAGACCTCCATGAAGTACACGGGCTCCTCAGGAAGTGACCCACACCGTGGGCAAACTCATAACATTTGAAACCCATGTCAACTGGCGTAGAAAAGAGGTAAGCATATATGCATTGGTTACACCTTCAGTGTTTTCTGAGAATGAGGTCACATATAAGTAAAAGACTAGAATTTCCAGGCTATAGACAGGCTGAAGTTATACATAGGTATGTAGGGGGTCATGTGTTTAGAGGAGAGCTAGGTGGAACAGGCCACTGTGGGGCTTTTTATGGTTATCTGGGGATCTCATTGGAGACCTGCAAAAGATCACAGGATTCATCACAGGGAAAGAGTGCTCACGGAAGGAACTCAGGATCCATTCCAACCCAAAATTATCTCACAGCATATTCATTTTCTGTTTTACTTTACTTTTGGAACTGATTACACAAAATCAAGGTTTCTGTGATGATTTAGGGAGTCTCATAAATATAAACATTCACTAGTCTAGATTGCCTGTGTAAAAATGGACACACACACACACTCACAAACACACACACACACACACACACACACACACACACACACACACACACACAAACACACCCATCTGTAATGACAGGCTGGCTATTTGTTAAGAAAACAAAGAAGCCAATGTGGATATGGCCCATGTTTGACTATTTCCTTAAAATTTCTCTTCTTTCTGTGTCTCCAGCTTAACTTTTTGAGAATTCCAACTTAGAATTCATTTGTCTCTCAGTGTCCTCTACTCTTTGTGTGTCCCTTATTACTTTTAATGGTCACCATCAATTAGAACTTTCTTATCTTCAATCTGGTCTGTTTTATGCATGTGAATTTTGGATTTCTTAAAAAAGATATCTTTGTGGGATTAGAGAGATGAATCAATGGTAGCAAGCACTTTTGCACCACAAGAAAAATGGATTTGGTTTCTTGATTTCATATCCAATGGCAAATAATCACCTTTAATGGCAGCTCCAGAGGACCTGACAACGCATGTCTCTGTGTTCACCTGTACTCAAAAGCACATGCCATATCCCCACCCACATAAGTAAAGATAATAAATCTTAAAATGTGAGACAGGTTTCTTTAAGTGTCATTATTCAAAGAAAACCTGATTTTCTCTGATTTCTGAGTCTATTTCAATCAGTTTTCTGGGTTTCACCTTGTGCAACAAGGCCACATTTCTTTTAAATGTCCCACTTTCCCAAAATTTTTGTTTCTCCTTCAGTCTTCACATCAGAGGTTCTACCTATGTCCTGTCCTTCTCCCCTACTTCCTAAACATCCATCTTTTTCTGCCATCCCTGCTCCTCCAAGTTCCATCTCCATTTCCTTATTCTTCATGCAGACCAGAGAAGCTGTTCATTTTAGCATGTATGATTTTAGGTTTATGTACTGTTCACCGCCTGAAATGAAACTTTCATCTTCATTTGATGTTCCTTCCACTGTAGGCCATCTCTTCCAGCAAATTGTTCACTCACAGCATGTCATGTCACACATTTACATTTTTAGAACAAAATACATTTTATTGGCAAAGATACTGGGATTATCAAAGACCCTTATATAGCTAACACAGGAAAAAAAACTTTTTTTTTTCTTCCAGTCCTATATGTTTACATTTCTGTACTTTATGATTTTTCAACTTCAAGAATCTTTGGCACCATAGTATAGACATAGATATGGATGTCACCATGAAACTTGATAAAGAACACGGAAGGATTGTCTAGAACTTGGTAAACAACCTTTCCGAACTTTTTAGAACCATCTTTTCTGGTGTACTGCACCCAGTTACCTATCAACACATCACTGTCACCTCCTGATCTCTCCTCAGCCGGAGGAGTGTCTGGAATCATGTGGAGGTTACCTTCCTTGTAGTCATCCAGGAGCTGATAAGCATAGAGAGCTGGATCCTTCTTGTAGGTAATGTAAAACAAATCCTTCATGATTGGCACCTGGGCTAGCACCACCCCCTCCAGTTGACCTCAGAGCCATCTTTCCCCTCAAATTTTTGTTGTACCGCTCTGCCAACCAGGGCTCTGGCAAGGTGGGCATCCCTCACCTGAGGAAATACTACTATGGGAGGCAAAACCTTAAGGTTTAAAATCCTGTCATCACTGTAGAGCTCCTGTCCATAGATGCTGTCAATTCCATCATACTTCACCAAGTAAAGAGAAGGGTTTGTTGGCAGTTGACCTAGAACTATGGCCTTCCATTGGGTGACAGGCTCATTACATTCCTTCCAACAATGAGAAATTCTGCAGCCGACAATATTCCTCAGGGTGTTGGAAGAAGACTTCCTCCTCCTCTTCTTCATGAGGGAGGACATGCTAAGCCTCTTCAAAGGTATTTTCTTCTACATGGCTGTAGCCTTGCTGTGGTATACCATACCAAACCCAGGCAGATGTCTTGTGGCTATCATTCTGTGTTCAAATATACTTGCCCATTGCCTTGGATTGAAGATATTGCCTGTTTAAACCAGACACAATGCTGTTGCTACTGTCATATATATGAGTTACTAAAAGGCAATGGGTGTAGGGTTGGAGAGAATGCTGGACCAAGGCTCTTCTCTAATGGAAATTTTGAGCAGGTCAAGAAGGCTATGCTAAACATGTTTGGGCTTCTAAACTTAATTTGATCAAAATAAGTAGATCATAATCTAGCTATGGTGGCACACTCATTTAATCCCAGCTTTTAGAAGGCAGGGTCAGGCAGATTTCTGACTTAGAGACCAGCCTGGTCTACAAAGTGAGTTCCAGGGCAGCCAGTGGTAGACAAAGGAAAAATGTCTGCAAATTAGCTACAACATTAACAACTAAAACAAAAAACCAACAAAAACAAAACCAAACAAACAAAAAACAAAAAAGAAAAACAAACAAAACAAAACAAAACAAACAATCAAATCAGAAGTTAATAGGAGATGGTAGTAACCCAAGTCTTTAATCCTAGTACTCAAGAGGCAGAGGGAGGCAAAACTTAGTGAGATAAAGGCTAGTCTATTCTACAAAGTGATTTTCCTAACAGTCAAAGCTACACACAAACACACTCAAAGTAAAATTAAACACCCATCCAAAGAAAAAACAAACAAACAAAACAACAACAACAACAACAACAACAACAAACAAATAAATAAGGGAAACAAGGAAATTATCAAAGGGAAATTAACAAGTAATTCTCCACAGCTCAGAATAACATACTCAGATGAATATGTCTTCAGCCCTGAGCAAATTTGCCTCTTCTGAGGAACATCTCCTTGCATGTCTATGTCAATGTGGAAGTTGGTATGCCTTTTACCCAAAATGATCAAGGAGAGAACAGAATAAAGAAAATGAGCCAGAGTTGTTACCTACCCTCTCTTGTACCTGCAAGCTGTCAAATAGGTGGCAATATTCACAAATATCCCAGGGACACAGCACAACACTGGCCTTCTGTATTGTGTTACCTGACCCAGACTCAGGATTATTTGGTGATTATATGCCACTGCAACTCCGGCCTCAACAAGTCCAGGCAATATCAGCCATTTTTTTTAAGATTTCTTTTATTATTGTATCTAAATACACTGTAGCTGTCCTCAGACATTCCAGAAGAGGGTGTCAGATCTCATTAGTATGGTTGTGAGCCACCATGTGGTTGCTGGGATTTGAACTCATGACCTCTGGAAGAGCAGTCAGTGCTCCTAACTGCTGAGCCATCGCTCCAGGCCCAATATCAGCCATTTAGAAGTAACATTTTCTAAAATACATACGGACAAAGAAGAGCTTTGGCATTTTGATGGAATTTTGAAGGAGATATCGTTAGCAAGGATAATAAATTCAGGAGATCAACTAAACTGGATCAGCCATGCCCCTGGCCCCAAACATGGGAGAATTTAGAATGTACAGTTACTCAGTGTGGGAGGGAAAACTTTCAGCTTTCTATAGCTATGATGGTCCCAGTTACTTCATAAATGTACTTACCCAAAGAAAATGTCTTAGTCGTCAAGATTCTGTCTTTTGATACAGACCAGGGCACAAAAGCTTGAGGAACAAGTTGGGGTTCAGGAGCTGGCCTGCCTTTCACACACCACTGGGAAAATAGTGGACACACCTTCTAGGGATTCTAGTGTCTCTAAGTGGAATAGATGTGCAATCTATGACCAGTGCTCTGTGACATCACCTAGTTCAGCTTGCATCATAGACCCCACTCATGCTGGTTCCTTCCCTAATTACACTCAGAAACATTAACCATCTAGGCTTTACCTTTTCATATGGCCTCCTTGAAATCCAAAATGAAATCCCTGCAGAAATGTCCTGATGACCTGAGTCACATTCTGCCCAAGTAAATCACTCTTGTATTGTTTTTATTTTTTTGGTGGTTGGGTTTCTGTTTATTTGTTTGTTGATTGCTTTGTTTTGCTTTTGTTATTATTTTCCTCCTGTGAAAGCCTTCAGTTTCTGATTCACCAACATCCTTGGTGGTTATTTTCCCTGTTCCAAACTTTCCCTGGTTATCTTTCAACTGTTCTTAGTGTCAGAAATGGTGCCAGACTCTTTGAGGCAGCACACTGGATAGCACATCAAAATTCTGTTTATGAAAACCAAAGTTAGAGCAATTACTATTTTATTCAAACAAAGCAGAAATTTTACAGTGTTAAGTACCTTGTATTGAAGCCAGTTGCAACCTTGAATCATGGATTCTTTGTAAAATGAGAAGACAATCTAGCTCTTGGTCCTGCCTTCAAAGTTGTGATAAAGTTAAACAAACCCAATATCAACCAGTCATGTTTTAAAGGCCTTTAAATTTTTTCAGTATTTCTGGTTACAAGTAATTTCATAGATAAAATGCAGTAAAACAGGGTGAAATATATTTGATAATTTTACTTTTGAAATATGGGTAGACAAAATATTGAACGCTGGTCAGTATGGAATTTACTTACAAATTAGCGGGCACTTTAATTTTTCATGCCATATAGATCTTCAGTTCTTCCAGAAACATCAATTTCTGGCCCTTCCACGGTCACCACCACACTTTGTATATCCTTTTCATAGATGATGACACTACCCATAGTGGGCTAGACCCTTCTACAACAGCCATCCAAGAAAGATCCTTCCTTAAAGGTGTGGCAACTGGCCAATGTGATGGAGGCAGTTCTTTATCTGAGGTTCTATATTCCCAGGTTGAGTTAACTAAAAAAAAAAAAAAAAAAAAAACAAGAAAGACCATTTCACATCCATATCATAAATGTTGATTGCCTTACTCTGTATAATTAACACGCAATGGATTAATACTAGATGTCAACCACTTGATGAATGGCTTAAAACATGAGAGAGACTGAGAGAGAGTGACAGAGAGAGAGAGAGAAAGAGAGAGAGAAATAGAGAGAGAAAGAGAGAGAGAGAGAGAGAGAATGAGAGAGAGTTTTTGATATTTCAATGGTTGTTTGATATTTCAAGCCCAGTGCCAAATCACTTTTAATGAAAACACAAATCCTAATTCTTTCTAAACGTCCCACCAGCTAGAAAACTAACTCCTTTGAATATTTGATCTTCTCTGAGCCACAATTATTCAAACTAATAAAGTATGTAAAAGAAATTGTAATCAAGTAATAATTTTCCATGCCACTTCTTGGAATATTTTATATTATTACTTTTCTTTTCTTAGAGGTTAGGGTTATTTGCATAACAAGAGACTAATCAGTCATCATTGTCACATCAGCCAAAGGCATCCTAACCCTGCCACATTTCTACTTGATTAATCACTTTGGCATTACTTATTTGTATGGAAACATATCCCTTCATCCTGATTTAGTTAAAAGTGTGGGAACTGTCGATTTGCAATTATTTTTTTTCATAATGGGACAAAACAGAAGCCTACAGGATTCACTGTATTTCTCCTGGGAGCTGAAGATTTCTGTTCCATTCAATAAAATGTTATAAATATTATTTTAACACAAGCCTAAATTCGTGAAAAAGTTTTGTTTTCATATTTTAATTATTTACAGGTCGTTCTGTGCCATATAAAGGAAGGTAGAGAAGGAAAGGTGTTTTGGAGTCACTGACACACACATTTAACTGAGGTCTCTTTGCATAGTAACAAGATATACCCATCCACTATATCTGGGGAGTTTGCTTCAGGAACTCTAATGATATAAAGTCCTCAGGACTCTAGGCTAAGATAACAAAACACTGCATATAAGCTATGCAAGATAAGCTCTTGTATATTTGAATTATATTCATGTGTTTCTGCACACAGATCTATACAGGTAAGTTCAGAGGCTAGGGAAGGGCATAGTATGATTTGCTCCTTCACTCCCTAATTTATCTGCTTTTGATAGGGTTTCCTGCTGAGCTAATAGTGAGGCTGGCTTTCAGGAAGTCATATTCATCTTCCTGTCTCTGCCCCTCTAAAAATCCTAAGCACTGGTGTTGTAAGTAAATGAACACACACATGAATTTGCCCCTGGGCCATCACCTCTGATCCTTCTTTATTTTAAATAATCTCTGGATTACTTTTGCCCTTAATGTAATGAAACTGCTATACAAGGGTTTGTTATTTAGGAGATGGAAATATAAGTCGTCTGTATAGGTTCAGTACAGATATTGTATATTAAGAACTACATTCATTAATAACTTGAGAAATTCATACAATATATTTTGATGGAATTTACTTTCCAGTTCTCTTAATAACTCCTCCCGAACCAAAACCAGATCCATTTCCACCTAAATCCTCCTTCCAAATTCATGTCTCCTTTTCTCCCTTTTGATAAAACCCATTCAAATCAATTGTGTTGCCCATAAAATCTTGGATATGGGGCTACCAGTAGTGCCTGGCCAACCTATAACCTTCAAAGGGCATATCTTTGATGAAAACTGACTCTCCATCTTTCATTAACTGTCCATACCTTCTCAAATGGGGATGATGGATAGTGAGAACCTACAACTCATTGATGGAAGGCAGACTGGCCTGATTTTGTGCAGATAGAGACATACAGTTTCTCAATGACATCTCTGCCTTACAAGATTTCCACTATCTCTTCATTGAGGGATCCTAAGACTCAGCTCCTCTACTTCTTGCCTCTTTCTGTGAGTATGTGTACGTGTACAAGTGTATCTATATTATAGATGTCTCATTTTACATCCAAGTCAACACATAGTGGTTTTTGCAATAAACAGCTGGCATTATTTCACATTAGGCAATATGCCTTGATGTAGATGGTGGGACTAAATACCACACTGAAACTGGAGATGGCTAGAAATCATCACAGTTGTTTGTAGTATAGGCGAAATTTACACTTTTGACCTAAACTTCTGGGTCCACCCTATGGCTTTAAGATGGATGGATAGGGGATCAAGACCCTTAACTTGCATTGCATTTTCCTTCTTCTTGAACTCATATTAAAAAAAAAAAAAAAAAAAAAAGCTCATGGTGGTGATGATTCTGTTGGCCTGGACGTTCTGCTTTTGTAACTGCTAGACAGAGATACCCTTAAAGAGACAGATAGATCCTATCACATTTTGTAACATAAAGAATTCTGTGGTGAAATGGGTTTGCAATGTCAGTCGTGGGTCTTTGATGAAGATTTGGTTCCGAAGTACAATGTTCAAAGGTAGAACAATATATACAATCTGAAAAGTGATTGGACCCTGAGGGCTTTAATCAATGAGTTAAATGATTGATGGGTGTGCATGGAAGGGGTGAGGCACTTGTAAAGGAACATGGTCATTGGGAACATGTCTTGGAAGGTATTTATTGTCTTTGGTCGCTTCCTGTGTTGATGCTTACTGGCTGCTAATAAGTTGGACAACTGTGCTCCTTGATGCCTTGCCTCTTTCATACTCTTGTGACCATGGACCTGTTTTCCTTGCTGCTAAGGCACATTGTAACAGTAATGAAAATGATTTACATGAATGTTTTTCACTAGTGATACTGACTTGTCTGGTCCAGAGTAACCATGGTTTAATTCTTTAAGCTTTTTTCTGGAAGAATCATGCTAACATTAGACACAAAGTTACCAAGCAGTTGTACCTGGAAGATTCTGGCAGTGTATCTGTTGTCTGAGAAATAAAGAAATTTGCTGCTTCACACACTGGTCCTTTCACTGTATTCACTACTGTATTTTAATAGATTGCAATATCATATGAAGTAGCAGAAAATGATGGGAAAATGGAACGGAGGTGAAAATGTGTTAAAATCATTAAATTACACACTTAAAAATAAAGGAATCAATGGATTTTTTAGTATAGAAAGGATACTTCAAAAAAGCTGCTGAAAAGGCTTGGCCAACTCATGGGAGATGGTATTTGTCATACCTCCTGTGATGTAGCTGTTAATAGTAGTGGGTTTATTACAGATGAATCAGACACTAATATAAGCATTAAGGGATAACTCTCAGTTGCCTCAGGAGAAAGAAATCAGGTAAAATTCATTGGATTTCCTGATGAGGATTTTTTTTGTCATAGCTTTGGTGGCAGGATATTGGACAGATTAGCAAGTCCCCCAATAAGTGTAACACACAGTAGAATGTGGGGGTTGTGAGGCTATAGGAAATATTCAGTTCATGTCACATATTATTGAGTATCCTTGCTGATGGAGGTAGTCACCCTTCACTTATGTCATACATGGAAGTGTGTCTATGCAGGGGCAGAATGCAATAGATGGTGTTGAGTAATGTTTGTGTAGGTTATGGAGTAAGTTAAACATTACTGTGATGGAACATTATTTTTTCCCATCTTGACAATCTACAGTTACCTGAGAAGAGAGAACAATTGAACATCTGTCTCCAATCACTTAGTCATTAGGTAAGTCTATGGGTTATTTTCTAGTCTAATGATTGATGTGGGAGGGCCCATCACTGTGGCTAAGCTCATAAGTAGTCCTTAATAAATGGGAGCCCTTTAGGTTATATTTAAAAAAAAATAGCTGATCGAGCAATGGGAAAAGTGGTGGTTTGAATAATAAATCCCCTATAGACACATATATATGAATATTTCATTACCAGGAAGTGGCAGTGAGTTTAAAGATTAGAAGGAATACGAGAAGGTGTGGCTTCATTGGAGGATAGGTGTGTCAACAAGGATGAGTTTGAGTTTTCAAGAAGCCAATACAATGGCGGAATCTCTCTCTTTGCCTAAGGATCAATAGTTCTCTATTGCTCCAGTGATGGGGTACCTCCCGTGATGATTGACCAATCTTCTGAAAATGTAACAAAGCCTCCAATTAAATGCTTTGTTTTCTAATAGTTGCCATAACGATGGTCAGGTGATTATGTTAGCCTCTATCAGCAGACTTCGGAGACTAGTTTTCTCCTGAGTTTGAGTGTTCAGAGTACTCTCTGCAGGCAAGATCTCCTCTTGCAGAGAAGGGTCCCAGATATCTGGTGTTCGAACCTTCCTCCTGGCAGATGTTGTAATCCACTCACTAGAGGTACTAAGATCCCATGGAGAGTCCTGTGGGGACCTTTGGGGTGTCCACAGACTCTGTCCCCAAGGTGCCCGGTGCTGTAATGGATTGGAAGGGACTTGTGACCCTGGTCAGGCCGGTTTATCTGCTTCCCTAATGAATGCAGTCTCAGGTCCTGCATGATAGGATTGGAGCAGAAGTGGTTTTCCATTCACAAAGGTCTTAAGATCTCATGGATGTTTCTGTGAGGACCTTGGGGCTGTCCTCAGACTCCGTCCAACAAGTTGGCCAGGTGCTGGCACAGACCAGAGGGACTTGTGACCATTGTCAGGCCAGTTTTTCTGCTTCCCTAATTAATGCAGTCTCAGAACCTGTGAGATTGGATTGGAGCAGAGGTTGTGTTCCGTTCACCAGAGGTCTTATGATCCCATTGAGGGTCCTTTTGGGGACCTTAAGCGTGTCTGCAGACTCAGAGCACAATATACCCTGGTGCTGGCTTGTCACTCTCTCTCTTATGGTACACTTTCTCTGACTCCTTAAACAGATGTTGTAAAGATAATGTTTTCGGACTCTCTAGACGCTGTAACCTTTTCCTAATGTCAGAAGAATACTGCCCAATGGAAGCCATGACACCTGTCACCTGCTGGCACGCCGAAGTAGGGTCAAAGTTAGTGTAACACCTCTATACCTTTCAGAGGTATTCTAAAAACACTGCTGGGGGCTCCTTTTTCTCTTGTAGGATCTCTCTTACCTTGGCCAAATTGGTGGGGCACCTGCCAGATCCTTTCAGTTCTATTATCAGAGCCCAGCTGAAAATTGTCAATTGCTCCATATGGTCAGTCCTGTCAGGACATGTCAGAGGGAAGGCTGCATCCATTTCATTCAGAAGTTTTATTGGTAGTCAATTGGCCCCCAGCATGCTCTTTCTTTCCTCTCAGAATCCTCTTCTTCTCCTCTGTGGTGAAAGAATCAGTAGCTGCTGACAGTCATCCCAAGTAGGCTGAAGAGAGAATATGAGAGATTCCATTAGATTAGCAGGCTAGAGGGGTTTTCAAAGAAGGGAGGTGTGATTAGCCTTCCAGTTATAGAGTTCAGAGGAGGAAAAGGGCCATTACTGAAGGGTCAGCAGTTGTCTGGGGCCTGCTGAAGGAGGGTCATAAGTACATAAAGGCAGTGCAATGGTTGAATCTGGTCACTCTGGGCTTCGAGCTCGCTGGCTTTGGGCTTTAGCAACTGGTCCCTCCCCAAATATCTAGTGGCACCCTGTTGAGAGTTCTTGGAGGGGACCAGTTGGGAATATGGGGGTGGGGTGCTATGCCATTTTGGAGGTTCTTCTAACTCTGGATAGATCTTGGGAGAAACCGAGGGCTGCAGTTCAACCTGTGCCAGTTTTAACTTTTTTTTTTCACCTCTGGGTGGCAGAGGGCCAGGACTGGGGAGCCTGGATTATTCTTTTTAACCCAAGGCTTTAAACAGGATGGGAGAGGGGGGATCCTGTGCTAAATTTTTCTAGATGAGAATGTATGGCACGTAATCTGGCTGAGACCCTGGTCCCCTCTGTAAAACAACTTTAAGAGCTGAAAACAGAACCAAACAAAGAGTGCCCTCTAGTGGCCAACTATCATCAAAGATGGCCATTCTGTAGATCAGAAAGTTCTCTAAAATCGATTTCAGACATCGACAGAGAGAATGTGAGTGTTAGTCTTAATTTCAGTCAAGTGATCAAGGGTCAGTCCAAGGGGCATGATAATAGTCGGTCCCATCATCAGAGTCACATACAGGGAAAAAAAACATATACACAAAAAAGATTACAATAACCAAGACCAGGCCCCAATAAGATGGCCAAGAAAGCACACACTCACTTGGCACCCAGTAACAGAAACAGACAGCCGAGTGAGCACACTCTCACTTGGCACACTGATAGGAGATCTCCAGGTATCCCTAGAACTCCCTCAGAACTCCAGGGATGTCCCAAAGGGTGGAAGCCGGTTTCTCCTGACATGTCTGTCAGTAACCCTTTTCCATCTGAAAAAGGGAGTTCGTTGCTCTCACGAGCATTTACAACTGCAAACGGAGAATAGTGAATTCAAACAGAGCTGGCACAAATAAATAGAGACAAAGATAGAGGAAAGTTATAGAAAAAGATAGAGACAAAGATACAGACAAAGATAGAATCCTACCTCCAAGCAGGGTCTCTGAGAATTGGGGTAGGCCACAAATCATGGTGGAGAAGACCCCAAATGTAAGACCTCAGAAGCTGGGCCTCCTCTCAAGTCCCGGGATGAGCTGGCCAGCACCCCAATGACCCAAGAGAAAACCACAACTGATGCAAACTGCAAGAGGTTTTACTATTAGCTGGCTGAGGACAAAGTCACTCTGCCTAGCAGGGCAGGGAGTTTGACACCGAGCTGTGACAGTAAGGGGCTTTTAGCAGCTAGCTGGGGAATTGGGAGGAGTTGGGAGGAGAGTTGGGTGGAGTTGGGAAATGTGGGCAAGGGAGTTCTTCTCTTCCTGATGTTCTTGGTGAAATTTACAAGGCAGGAGTGGGGCGTGAGTCCTTTCTAAATTTTTATCTCCTTGTCCTTGGCACAGGAAGGCAGGCATCTCTGGTTGAAAAGTATAGAAACAAAAAGCCTTTTTGCTGGCTATAGAGAACAAAGAGCTTCTTCCTAGCTGTATTTTCAGAGATCAGGGAAAACAAGCTTGGAAACGTCTAGGGGATTTACCTTCCTGCGAGATACACTTTAAGTTGGAGTCTCACCATAGGACATTTTTTCTACCACACAAAAAACTTTACACAGAAAATTATTTTAATTATTTTTAATGAATTTATAATATTTGACTTGAACCATATGTCATATCCATATAAAATACATGGTAGAATTCCAAAAAAAAACTTGTAATATTTACTTTAAACAATTCATACATTTACACCTCACAGCACTTCTTCATAACTGTACTACCATTGCTGAGATCCTTCTTCTTCCCAAATGGTCCTTCTATTATTTTTATAATGGTTCTCCTTTTCTTTGTGTGTATATCTGGGAACATCCATGCAGGTGGTTGTATTGTACTAGTTGCTATGTTTTTGTGATCACAAGGTCTAAAGGACCACAATCTGGTCTTGAACTACACATATAAGAGCATCTGACCCTGAATTACTCTTTTTCCTGAATCTACTTCTCCAGTCAAGGGATCACAAACACCACTTTTGAAGTACTCTATTGAAATGGGAAAAAATTGAAAATATTACACCGTATCTTCATCTGTTTCTACCTGAGGTGATATATTCTCATCTTTGTCAAATGCTGGGCTCTGTACTATATGGGCAACAGAAAATGGAAACATAATATGCTATATTAGTAAAAGGGAATAAAGTATTAATGATTTGAATTTCTCAGGAAATACTGCCCAGTTGAATTTTTGAAACAGCTTTTAGAAATGACATAATTACGTACATGAAATCCAGTATAGGCATAGATAAGAAGTAAGGTTTCCAAATTATAGGGCTAGTGAATATTTTTACCAATATTATAGAAAAAAAATCCCTAACTTAAAGAAAGATATGCTCATGAATAAACAAGGAGACTACAGAACGCCAAATTATTTGGACCGGAAAAAAATAATTTCTGCCATCATATAATAGTCAAAACACCAAATGCACAAAACAAAGAAAGAATATTAAAAGCAGTAAGGGAAAATGGTCAAGTAATATATAAAGCAAGATCTATCAGGATTACACATAACTTTTCCCCTGAGACTATGAAAGGAGAAAATCTAGGGCTGAAGTCATACAGAATGTAAGAGAGCAGAAATGCCAGCCAAGACATGAAGCAAAACTCTTTTAACATAGCTTGGGAAAACAAGGTATTCTGTGACAAAACAATATTTACACAATATCTTCCAATTCATCCAGCACATCAAACGATAATAAAGGGACAATTTCAATATAACGAGGGAAATTACACTCAAGAAAAAAGAAGAAATTAAAGGTGAAGGAAACCTAAAAGAAGATAGCTACATGAACAAAATTCCAACTCTAATAACAAAAATAACAGGAAGCAACAAGGACTTTTCTTAGGATCTCTTAATATCAGTGGACTCAGTTCACCAGTAAAAAGGCATAGAATAAAAAAATGGATGTGTAAGCAATATTCAGCATACCAAAAACAAACACCAAGGACAAAGTCAGACATTACCTCAGACTAAAAGGCTGGAAAAGAACTTTCCAAGCAAATGATCCGAAGAAATAAGGTGGAGCAGCCATTCTAATATCAAATAAAATTGACTTTCAACCAAAAGTTATTAAAATAGGCAAGGCGGGAAACGTCATATTCATTAAAGTTAATATTTACCAAGATGGACTCCCAAATCTAAACATATATACTCCAAATGCAATGACATCCACATTCATAAAAGAAACTTTAGTAAAGCTCAAAACTCACATTGTACCACACACAATAATATTGGAAGACTTCAACACCCCTACCTCATTAATGGACAGATCCTGGAAACTAAAACTAAAAAGATACATGGTGAAGCTTGCAGAATTTATGAAGCAAATACGTTTAGGTGATATCTATAGAACATTTTATCCTAAAACAAACGAATGTCCCTTCTTCTCAGGACTTCACGATGCCTTCTCCAAAATTGACCATACACTCAGTCACATAACATGCCTCAACAGATATAAAATTATTGAAATAATTTTCTGCTTCCTATCAGATCACCACAGACTAACTTCAACAATAATATAAATAATTGAAAACGCACATACACGTGGAATGTGTACAACAATCTAGTCAGTGACAAAACAGTCAAGGAAGAAATATAGAACTAAATTAAAGACTTTTCAGAGTTTAATGAAAATGTAGCTACAACATACTGCAAGTTATGGAACACAATGAAAATAGCCCTAAGAGGAACACTCATAGCTCTCTCTGAATGCCTCTAAAAAAAAACGGGAGAGAGGATATAGGAGTAGGTTGACATCACACCTTAACACTATAGAACAAAAAGAAGCAAATTCACCCAAAAGGAGTTGAAGTCAGGAAATAATCAAACTCAGTGCTAAAATCAACCAAGTGGAAACAAAGGAACAATACAAAAATAATCAAACAAACTGGGAGCTTTTTCTTTGAAAAAATCAACAAGATAGATAAACCATTAGACAGACTAAATAAAGAACACAAGGACAGCATCCAATTTAGCAAAATCAGAAATGAAAAGGGAGAAATAACACCAGAAATTTAGTAAATTTTAAATATCATCAGATCCTACTATTCAAGGCTGTACTCAACAAAACTTGAAAGTCTGGATAAAATGGACACTTATCTAGACAGATATCAGGTACCAAATTCAAATCAGGATCAGAGAAACCCTGCAATTACTTCTACCACTGTGAGGAGCCGCCCTCACGGTCACCAATACAAGATGGTGCTGACAACACCATTGTCAACATTGCTCATGGTGAGTACACTCAGGCGTCAGGGTATCGTTCCATTACCTGAGCCCTGCCACTCCAATGGCGTCATCAGGCTGATGGTGGGCAGACAATTCCGGTGATTCACGTCTCCAACCGTATTTCTAACCATACTTGCAACCTATATAAGGGAGGGGTTTTCTGCTCTCTGGGTCTCCTGTCTTGAAGCTGTTCATCTATCTCTGGAGATGTATTAAAGCTTTACTGCAGAAAGATCTGAGTGTCCTGCATGTGTTCTTGCTGGCGAGATGGTAGCGCAGGTCATCCGGTGCCATAAAGCCAGGATCAACATCGCTGGCATTGAGGAGAACCCCTGGAAATGGGGTGGATTCAGAACTGCAGGGAAAAGGTAAGTTTGGAGAGGTATGTCTCATCGTGACCCTCTTATCCCTATTAATTTCGGTCTTAATCTAGATGCACCCTAGGAAGGGGCAGTAGAAGCTCTAGTCTTGGTTGCCCTGGCCCTCATTCTGTTTCTTATTCTGTCCATCGAGGCTGGTGCTGAAATTTGAGGTCCATCGAGGCTGGTGCTGAAAAATGAGGTGTTGTCAGTCCGACGTAGATAAGTGGCAGCACTGAGGTATCTTCTAAGCCTTCCGTAGACAAGGGAACAGAGCACTGTGTTTACTTTCGCTTTGCATAAGGAGTACTATAAATGGGGTGTAGATCGGAGCAGGGACTCACTCTATCATGGCCTCCTCACAGTCAGTGATCACTGCATTACAGGCAGGTTGCCTCCAGTACACTGCAGAACTTTGTTAAGGAAGTGGATCGCATTTCTCCCTGGTATTCTTGTTCGGGGTCTCTAACTGTAGCCTTATGTAGTAAGCTAGGAAGAGACCTTGACCTTAAGCATGAAGAGGGAGACTTACGCCTGGGAACCAAGGCATTTGCAAGCTGATATAAAACTGTCTAGAGGATGAAACCTGCCAAACAGCCAATGAAGAGGGACAGGGAATACTAGAAGAGGTTCAGGTCAGTATGTCAGAAACCTAACAGAATGAGAGAATGGGAGCTCGAAAAAAGAAAGACATGTCAAAGAAAAAGGGCCCTCCCAGGGATTCATAAGGAAGGGGAGAGAGAAAAGAGGGCAGTAAAACTGATCCTCTACTAAGAAAAAGCCACACATGTAATTCAACATTACCTTGAAGCTTGGAGTGCTTGGGGACAAACCAAATTTCTTAGAACAGATAATGGACTGGCCTACACCTCTCAAAATTTTCAACAATTCTGTCTACAGAGGAATGTAACTTATTTAACTGGTTTGCCATACAGGGACAAGACATTGTGGAACGTTCCCACCACACTGTTAAAACTTACCTTATCAAAAAGAAAGGGTGAGTCGATGAGGCTCTTACCCTTAACACTGAGAGTGGACATCTCCATGGTACTCTTTACTCTTAATTTTTTGAATATTGATGAGCAAGGCCACACTGCAGCTGATCATCACTGTTCAGAACCAAACAGATCTAGAGAAATTATCAAATGGAAAGTTGTCTTAACTGGAAAATGTAGAGGCCTGCATCCTATTTTAATAAGATCCAAAGGAGTTATTTGTGTCTTTCCACAGGAAGAAGACAATCCCCTTTGGGTTCCAGAATGCCTCATCTGAAGGATCTCCCCTTCAGAAGATGTGGACAAAAGAGGGAATTCTGGAAACAACGATGGATAATGACCCTTCTACTGGAGATCATGGTTCCTAGTATATCGGGGGAATTGTGTTGGGGTATTATGTCTAGCATTCTTTTCATGCCTGTCATGCACAGTGCACAAGTTTTTCCACATTTCTTTACTACTGATAGGGAGCTGGGACTTGCCTTTTTACCATTAGATGGACAAATTCAGGTTCTGATGGAAAACAGAACTTCTCCCTCAAAGGAAGCCTGTGCTTTGTAATGATCTCTGAATTGAAAGACCAACGCCAGTGTATATCCTTCTAAAATCAATCAGTGGCCTGGTTGAAAGCAGCTGCTTGGGGAACCCACTCTGAAATATTAGCCAATGCCTTGATAATCCAAGGCTGGAGGCCTAGTCATAAATCCAGGAAAGCACTGCCCCAGCAACCCAGAATGGCACCCTTTTGTAAAGGAAGATCCTCGGAGGACTCCATGCTTCCTTGGACTGGGTGCCAGGCCAGAAAAACCTTTTGGGTGGTTGAAGGATTTTTTTTTTCCTTTTCCCCACATGTAAGTGTAGAGATTAATGAAATCCTTGCTGAACTTGATTTTAACTTCATGGATTCTGATCGGGCAGATGCTAACCCTTTTGATCAATGGTTACTTTGTGGGGTTAATGAGAGCTGTACCGATCTTTCACCTATGGCCATGATTGAAGGTGGATATAGTGAAAAGGGCCAAATGGGTTTTGAGTGGTAGGGCACTTTGAGTGCTGGTTTGGGGTCATTCGATCACTCCTCCTCTAATACTAAATATAAAGCATTTAAAAGGGTGAATTATACTGTCACCCCGGTTTGTGTTTGGCCCCCTTTCTGTGGGTGGTAAGTAATAAAAGTTTAAATAATAATCAATTAGAGTTAGATTGCTTGCTTAATTAAAGTTTCTATACCCTGTGTTGGGATGCTACTAAGTATCCCTTTGCTTTGGTTACTCATGTGCCTAGATTTGTTCCAGTTCCTGTGGAAGCCTCTAGAATTTAAGCTTTTTTAGAGAAAAGAGAGATTTTAGAATCTCTGCTATTATACTTGGCTTGGTAGCAATAGCAGCAATAGCTGCCTCTGTCACTGTTTCGGCCCTTGCCTTGTCTGCTACGGTTCAGACAACGCAAACTATAAAATGACCTTTCGGCAAGAGTGACATTGGCCAGACCATGTGAACAGCCAGACCATGGCCAACTCCCAGATACAGAGAGGCCTCATGTTGGTAAACCAACGGATCGATCTGGTCCAAGAGCAGGTGTATATTCTTTGGCAAATGCCTCAGCTGGGTTGCAAACATAAGCTGCCTAGCGTCTGTATCACCTTACTACAATTTCAGAATTTTACAAGAGCAGCTAACCTGTAAAAGGCTTTGTCTTGTTATTTGTTGCAGAATTGGACCATAGAATTTGAACAGACACTCCGGGAGCTGAGGATCACCATCTTATAAGTCGATTCGACATGTCTTGACCTGTAATTGATGGAAGGATTTTCTACCTGGATTTCTGCAGCATTCTCCTACTTCAAGCAATGGGTGGGGGTGGTTTGTTTGGAGTGGCTGTGTACAGTGGAGTACTGCTCCTACTATGGATGATCTGCAAACTTAAATCCCAAACAAGGAGGGACAGGATGGTAGTAACCCAGGCACTTGTTGCTTTGGAGCAGGGTGTTTCCCCCAATATATGAATATCGATGATGCTCAAGCAATAAGGTTGCTGGACATCCTGCTCCACAAAACCCTGAGGCGAGTCTTGCTGCATGGGTTGGAGCGGGTGTGCTTTAACAGCCCAGGAGAGTTTTGAAGCTAAGCACTGCACTGGAATGGTGTTGTGGTGTAATTTGAGCTTCTTTCTGGGAGATATGTCATCTTTCAAGAAGGTTGAGTGTCCTAGTGTCCTTCCCCCAGGAAAAACGACAGGGGAGCTGACCAAGACCCCTCTGGGTGACGAGCCTGGGAGGAGGTTTTGTGTAAGGCCCCTATGCTTGCACACTCGGAATTTGACCTCTATCTCTACTCTCCATACTGTGTGGCCTGTTGCTTCTAACATAAAAAAAAGGGTGAGATTTGAGGAGCCGTCCTCACGGCCACCATTACAAGATGGTGCTCACAACACCATTGTCACTATTGCTCGTGGTGAGTGTGCACAGGCATCGGGGTATCTTTCCATTACCTGAGCCCTGTCTCTCCAATGGCATCATTAGGCTGATGGTGGGCAGACAATTCCGGTGGTGCACGTCTCCAACCATACTTCTAACTGTCTTCACAGACTATATAAGGGAGGGGTTTTCTGCTCTCTGGGTCTCTTTTCCTGAAGCTGATCATCTATCTCTCGAGATGCCTTAAAGCTTTACTGCAGAAGGATCCGAGTGTCCTGTGGGCATTCTTTCTGGCAAGACTGTAGTGTGGGTCATAACACCCCTAAAGAATTAGAAGCAATCGTTAATAGTCTCCCAACCAAAAATAAGCCCAGGGTCTGATGGGTTTAGTTCAGAATTCTATCAGATATTCATGGAGACCTAATACCAATACTCCTCAAACTATTATGCAAAATTAAAAGAGAAGGAACACTATTTAATATGTTCTATGAAGCAAGATTACAACTATACAAAACCTAATGGAGAAAGGAAACTTTATTCCAATTTCCATTATGAATATCGATGCAAAAATACTAAATAAAATCCTTTCAAAACGCGTCCGAGAATACATCAAAAGGATAAACCATCATGACCTAGTTGGCCTCCTTCTTATGATTCAGGGAGAGTTTAATATCGAAAATCCATCAATTAAATCCATTATAGAAAAAAAAAACAAAAACAAAAACAAAACAAAAAAACTCAAGTAAAAAACCCCATGATTATTCGATTAGATGCTGAGCAAATAGTTGGATAAATACAATGGCCATTCATAATAAGTCCAGGAAAGACCAGGAATTCAAGGCATACACCTAAAAAAAAAAATAAAAAGAAGGAGAAGAAAAGAAAAGAAAAGAAAAGAAAAGAAAAGAAAAGAAAAGAAAAGAAAAGAAAAGAAAAGAAGGCCCAGGATTTAACTTTAATCTAAATGGTCAGAAACCAGAAGGAATCCCACTAAAATCTGGGACTGGACAAGGCTGCCCACTTTCTCCCTACCTATTTAATAGAGTACTTGAAATACTAGCCAGAGCAATTACACAAAAAAACAAAACAAAACAAAACAAAACAACAACAACAACAAAAACAAAACAAAACAAAACAAAACGAAAACAGATGAATATAAATTGGAAAGGAAGAAGTCAAAATTTCTCTATTTCCAGAAGATATGATAGCATGTATCTATGACCCCAAAAATTACAACAGAGAAAACCTAATCCTGATACACATTTTCAGCTTAGGAGCTGAATTTAGAATAAATTTAAACATAACAGTGGAATTTCTCTGCAGAAAAGACACATAGTATGAGAAAGAAATTAGGAAAAAACGTGCTTCATAGTAGTCACAAATAATATAAAATTCCTTGGTGTGACTCTGAGAAAGTGAAATATATGTATGATAAACACTTCAAGATTCTTCAAGAAAGAAATCAAAGAAGATCTCTGAAGATGGTAAAATCTCCCATGCTAATGATTTGGCAGGATTAATATAGTAAAAATGGCTATCTTTCAAAAAGCAATCTGATATGCATTGCAATCACCATCAAAACTCCAACTCATTTCTTCACTGAGTTAGAAAGGGCAATTTGCAAATTCATCTTGAAAAAAAAACCTACTATATCCAAAACTATATTCAACAATAGAAGAATGTCTTTTGTAATCACCATGCCTGACCTCAAGCTGTACTACAGAACAATTATGATAAAAACTTCATGGTACAGGAATAGTGTTAGACAGGTAGATAAATGGAACAGAACTGAAGACAGAGAAATGTACCCAAACTCATGTGGTCACATGATCTTTTACAAAGGAGATAAAACCACCCAGTGGAAAGAAAATGGCATTTTCAAAAAATGGTGCTGGCTCAACTGGCAGTTAGCATATTGAGGAAAGCAAATTGATCTGTTCTCATCTCCTTGTACAATGCTCAAGTCTAATTGGATCAAGGAACTGCACATAAAACCAGAGACACTGAAACTTATAGAGGAGAAAGTGTGGAAGAGCCTCGAAGACAAGGTTAAATGGGGAATATTCCTGAACAAAACAGCAATGGCTGTTATTATAAGATTAAAAATAGACAAATGGGACCTCAAAAATTGCAAAACTTCTGTAAGGCAAGGGGCACTATCATTAGAACAAATCGGGGAAAAAGTCTTTATCAATGCTAAATCAGATAAGGGACTAATATTCAATATATACAAAGAACTCAAGAAGCTGGATTCCAGAAAATCAGATAACACTATTTTAAAAAATGGGGATGGTTCTAAACAAAGAATTCTAAATTAAGAAACACTGAATGGCTGAGAAGCACCTCATAAATGTTCAAAATCCTTAATCATCAGGGAACAGAAAGTCAAAATAACCCTAAGATTCCACCTCACAGAGTCAGAATGGCTAAGATCTAAAACTCAGATGACAATAGTTGCTGGTGGGTATGTGATGAAGTAGGAACACTCCTCCATTGCTTGTGGAATTGCAAGTTGGTACTACCACTCTGGAAAGCAGATGGGGTTTCCTCGGAAAAGTGGTAATAGTTCTACTGAAGATCCAGGAATAGTCCTCCTTGGCATATATCCAGAAGATATTCCAACTTGTAATAAGGATACATGCATCACTATGTTCATAGCATCCTTATTTATAATAGCAAGAAGCTGAAAATAAACCTGATGCCTGTCTTCAGAGGAATGAATACAGAAAATATAGTACATTTACATAATGAAATACTACATCACTATTAAAATCAATGAATTCATGAAATTCTTAGACAAATGGATGGATCTGGATGATATGTTCCTAAGTGAGATAACTCAATCACAAAAGAAAGCACATGATATATACTCACTGATAAGTGGATATTATCCTTGAAGCTCAGAAAAAAACAAGGTAAAATTTGCAAAACCCATGAAACTCAACAAGAAGGAAGACCAACGTGTGGATATGTCGTTCCTTCTCAGAATTGGGAACAAAAGATCCATGGAAAGAGTTACAGAGAAAAAGTTTGGAACTAAGACTGAAGGAATCCAGCCACTGCTTCATTCTGTGATCCATACCATAAACAACTACCAAACCCAGATACTGTTGAACAGCCAAACAAGAGCTTAGGGACAGGAGACTGATATAGTTGTCTCCTGAGACGATCTGCCATTTCCTGACAAATACAGAAGTGGATGCTCAAAGAAATCCATTGGACTGATCACAGGGTCCCTAATTATGGAGCTAGAGAAAGTACACAAGGAACATTCTATGAGGAAAAACAACTAACAAGTACTCCCAGAGTTCCCTGAGATTAAATCTCCAATCAAAGTAAACATAAGTTGTGACTTATGCCTACAGCTGCATATGTAGCAGAGGATGGACTAGTATGTCATCAATGGGAGGAGAGACACTTGTTCTTGTAAAGTTCCTATGACCAAGTTTTGGGAATGCCTGGGCCAGGAATTGGGAGTAAGTGTGTTGGAAAGCAGGGATAGAGGGGAGAGGACTGGGATTTTTGGAGGGGAAAACAGAAAAGGGAATAACATTTGAAATGTAAAAAAAAGAAAAAAAGAAAATAAATAATAAAAAAAAGAATGAAATAAATTATTTGTAATGTTCTTGAAATAAATTCAAGTTTTGCAAACATATTATTGGAACAATTTTCAGGTATTTTCCGGTGGCAAAATCATAAAAAGTTATTTTTATCAACATATTGTGACTACAATGTCAAGAGTAGTTATATGTGTTGCTAAAACTCGGGTATAGGAATATATAGATATAGATAGATAGGTAAAATTTCAAATGAACTATATAAAATCTCTGAGAAAAGACTTCTTCCATTTCAGGTGACTAGGTAAAAGTCTAGTGAACTGCACAACACACAATTAATACCCAACACTGAATATGCAGTAACCTTCAGAAAGAGACTCCTCCGAAATATTTATGTCATCTTCTTCATCATCAAAGTCCAAAAGTAATAAGTAATCTTCCTTTGGAATCACCATTATTTTCTTAAGAGCCATTCTTCTCTTAAAAACTATAATGTCTTCTTAGTTAAAAAAAAGGAAAAATTAAATATGATCTTCCTCCTTCATTTAACCCTCAGAAGCTGTAGGAAATGCAGATCGGGAGGTTTTTCCTCACATAGTGGCCTCTTGCGACTGAGATTTCCTTCCAGTCACACATCCTTTAACAGTCCAATAACCCTGATCAGAGCTGGTTATCTCTTCCAGGTCATTCAGAAGTGAACTCCTTCACAACCGCACCTTTCCTTGCTTGTCTGCTCAATGGGAAAAACAAACAAACACACACACAAACAAACAAACAAACAAAAACAAAAACAAAAAACAAAACAAAAATAAAACAAATAAAAAACAAAACAATAACAAAAATAAAAACAAAACAAAATCAAACAAACAAACAAACAAATAAATAAAACGTTATCAGGAGAGACCCACATGTAGTACTCTGAGGACCCTTTGTGATGCCAGATGGAGAAACAGGTCTCATCCAGGGATTTCACCCTTTGGCTGAATATACCCTGTGTATGCTGTCATGGAGTACCAGGCACCATTGATTAGAAGGGAGGTCTCAGGAGGTGGAAATGAGCTACCATCTTTAAGACAAATGATTTCCAGTTTCTAGGTTGATAAGCATTTGCAGACTTGAAAAAACATGAACAAATGTGTAACATGAAAGTACTGGAAATGGCACTACTAATTTCAACTGTAATATTTTTTGTTATTTATTTATGTGCATAAAAATTAAAATGTGTGTACTTTTTCTGTATGTACATACCCACAACAGAACAGTCCATGCTGTCCTAATAGATCAGAAGAGAACATCCAGATTCCCTACAATCCCTGGTAAACTCCCACCTCCACCTTCCTAGTACTGAGCTTGATTACAAGAGTGTGCTAGGATGTGCAGGCCCTCTCTCCCTCACTTATGTGCTTGGATGCCCAGCCCCTTTTTCTCCCTTATGTGCTAGAGTGCTCAGGACCTCTCTCTCACCTATGTGCTATGCCCTCTCTCACTTCTGTGCTAGTCTGCTCATGCCCTCTCTCTCACTTATGCCTCTATAGCCTACAGAGGCTAAAAGAGAGCAGTGATTCTCTAAAACTGTAGCTGTGCATAAATTGTAAGCCACTATGTGGGTGCATTGTGCCAGGTCCTCTTCATAGAACAGGTGCTTTTTGTTTGTTTGTTTGTTTGTTTGTTTGTTTGTTTGTTTTTTGAGAGAGGGTTTCTCTGTGTAGACCTGGCTGTCTTGGAACACACTCTGTATACCAAGCTGGTCTCAGACTCAGACATTCTTGGCCTCTGCCAACCAAGTGATAGGATTAAAGACATAAAGCACCACTGCCCAAACAACAGTTGCTCTTATCAGCTAATTTTCCACTTTTCAACTAATCTAGTGTGTACTTCATGTATCTTTAGGGCATTTCTCCCATTTACTTTCAAGGTGGAGGGTGTTTCCACCAGAACAGGGACCCAAAGTGGGATCCGTGGCACCATGGCATGGGTGTTTATTGTTACATGCCAACATTGAGAAATCCATCAAGAATCATTGGAACAGACTTCAAATGAATCACGTGAAAGAATATAAACTAGAAAGGGGGTAAACACAGACTGGGGGAGATGTATAATTAATCTGGTTTACCAAAGTTTTATTGAACCCAGTGATCTCTACTCTGATATTAGTATGTCCATAAGAGTCCTGGGAGGCATCATGTATTCCCCAGTGCTGAGCAAATCTTGAGATGCCAGTAAAAGAAGCCTTTACAACTGCTCCTCCCTGGATAAAAATCAAAGGATTGAAATCTGTACAATTGCCATTGACTCCTCAAAGCACCCACTTGTGAAAGGAATGCAATCTAAAGTCCTGAATGAAAAATCTCTTTTTCATAAAAAATTCATTCTTTGGGTCATCTGTCATGTTGGAAGAAAAGGAAAATGTTTTACTCTGATCTGCCCAACAAGTGATGGAGGATTGACAATCAGACCAAGGCAGGATCAGACCTTCATCTTCCAAGACACAATGAGGGGCTATTTTTGGTTGGTGGGGACGTTCTTTGTCTGAAAAGTTAGGTGGTACAAATGTACCATTAACCCAAATTGCATCCTGCCAAAAGGTCCGATTTGTAAAGGTTATATCTACATTAGAAGTATCTTAGGTTGTGCTCACCCAACCTCCTCGGTGCTCATTAAACCTCCCTAAAGCTCAGGCTGGGAGGTTGATACAATGTCCTTGTCCATTAATTTGAAAACATAAAAAACCCTGTTCTAGTAAGGAGTGATTTTCTCCTAATGATAATAACGAGTTGGATCATAGGGTAAATATGGCAAATCTACTGTTTTATTAGTAGTAAAGAATTTTGGAAAAACTATAGTATCATGGCGAACTGACATTGGTTTAGGGAAAGTCGAGAGAATAGCACATATCTGTTCACCCATTATACTAGGAACCTGAGACAAGTTCAGCATTGTCAGGATCAGGAACAGTCCTCAGGAGGTCAGCATTTTTGCACCATCCTTGATGAATATCCTGCTGGTGAGTCAATCAGGCAGCAAAAATGGGTTGTCTTCACTCTGTGGAAAAACACAAACAGCTCCCCAGGATCTGATTAAGATAGGATCCGGGCCTTTCCAGAGACTAGTTAAAACATCCTTCCGTTTGACCATTTCTTTTGGTCTATCAGGGTCTGAGCTATGTCGCTCAGCTGCAGAACGTCCCTGCTCGTCAAGATTCAAAAAATTAAGTGTAAAGAGTGACATAGATACTGCTACTCTTGGCACTGAGGGCAGAGTCTCATCAACTCCCCCTTTTTGTTTTATAAGATAAGACTTGAGTGTGTGGTGGGCACATTCCACAATGCCTTGTCCTTGAGTATTATAAGGAAGGCCAGTCAAGTGAGTGACATCCATTTAATGACAAAATTGTTGAAATTTAGTAGAAGTATATGCTACTCCATTAACCGTTTTAAGAATTGTGGCCTTGCCCCAGCACTCCACACTTCTAGGCAGTGCTGTGTAACATGAGAGGCTTTTTCCCCTGTTAAAGGTGTGGCAAACATTACAGCATTGCAGGTGTCAAAGGAAACATGTAAGTACTGATTTCTCCCAAAGGAGGAAATATTAGTGTCATCCATTTGCCAGACTTGTAATGGCCTGATGCCTCGAGGGTTTACCCCTACATGAGGTGTAGGCAAAAATTGACAACTACCTATGCACATAAGGCAGAGGTTCACTAGGACACTGAAGCCAACAATCCCGAGGCCGAGCAGCAAGCTGGCTTTCACCAGTCGTTGTTGGACTTTTTCTGTACTGAGTAGCTTGCATTTTATCTTGCAGGTACCTTTCTCCCTTATAATGAACTGCTTCCTCCTCCAAGTCCGTTTCTTCAGAGGAGCTAAGCCCTTCATCAGATTCTGAGCTACTAAGAGCTAGCTGCTTAAACTCATCTAGTGGCACGTAGAGGCTCCTTTCCTTATGTGCCTCTCCAGCTGGATCTCCCTTCTTCTCTCCCTTTCCATCCCTTTTCTAATCTCTCCCAAGGCATTCTTTTCTTTTTATATCTTTTCCTCGGGATCAAGGCCCATGAAAAGGCCTAAATGACCCTAAGCAAGCATACCATGGTGCCACATGGTCTATCTCCCTGACAAATCCCTCTAAGGTATTAGTGGAACATTTTAGGCCACACTGCTTCAGGACCGAGTGTAAGGCCACTATTATAGAATGCGAGATTCTCATACTGCCGCTGTACAGGCCTGACTGTGACTGAAAATGGACGCTGTCCAGGCATTGTCCAGTCCTGACCGTGACTGAAACTGGTCGCTGTCCAGGCGCTATCCAGGCCTGACCGTGACTAAGAACCAGTCAGCAGTGGAAGCAGTGGAAGAAAAACGAAACTGAAAGGAAAAGTGCAATCGCTGTGCAAACAATCAAAAGGGTGTCTAACTCTGGAGAAATTTCAAAACTGTATGTACCTTACAGAGCCTTTCATCCCGCAGTTCTGATTCCGCCCCGCGAACAAGGGATCTTCCTTGCACTGGTGTGATGGTATAAAGTTCCCGGGTTCCTCGGTGCCACTTATTGCATCCCACTCGACCGGCAAGAAAGAAGTAACAAACCGGAATCTTCTGTGGCAAAAGATTTATTGCTTACTTATCAGGAAGACCATGATCCGGGAAAATGGCGCCAACAGCATGACGTTTCAGCACCTGATGTGACGTGACAGCTCCTGATTCGTTGCTTGCCCATCACCCCACTATTATGCCCCGAGAATGGGCAGTGACTAGGAGTGAGTTCACTCTTGCACCTGCGTACAAGGCTTGTTTACTAGTTAGGCACAGGGGAGGCCAGCACCATCTTATAATGGCGATTGCTCGTGGCATGCACGGCTCTTCTCAGTGATTGCTTGCGGCATGCACACGATTGCTCAGGGCATGGCACTACACAGCCGTCTATATAAAAATGAAAATGTAATTAAGGATAAAAGTGATACAGGAGAAATGGGTAACAATTCAAGGAGGAGAAGATAGGGATGAATTTGCTAAAACTCATTTATGTGTATGTAGAAAGTTCTTACCCAACAAATTTAAAACAAAGTAAGTAAGTAAGTAAGTAAGTAAGTAAGTAAGTAAGTAAGTAAGTAAGTAAGTAAGTAAGTAAGTAAGTAGGTAAGTAAGTGAGTAAATAAATAGACAAATATATATGTATGCACGTGCATATCCGATTGGTGTGTGTGTGTGTGTGTGTGTGTGTGTGTGTGTGTGTGTGTGTGTGTATGTTCATATAAGCTTGTAGGTATGTCGCACCTGTGACTAGAGGAATGCAATCATGCAGTATCTTTCTTTATGTCCTATGACGCAATGTGTTGATTAGAATATCTTTTGCCCATAGTATGTGGCATTATTACAAGATGTTGGCTTGTTAGAGGAAGTGTATCTTTGTGTAGGCTTGCTTTTGTGTAGTGCTCAATCTCTGCTAAGAGACAAAAATCAATCCTCTTTCTTGCTACCTGTGGCCACAAGCTTCCTTCTGGTAGCCTTCAGACTAAGATATAGACCACTTAGTTCCTTCCCCTGCACCTCCTCTCCCGGGGTGCTGCCATGCTTCCTACAAAGATAATAATGTACTGACCCTCTGAAACTGTAAGACAACATCATTTAAATTTTCCTTATAAGAGTTGCCTGAGTCATGATGTCTCCTCACATCAATGAAACCCTATGGAACATAGGCAGTATGTTAGACTGATTTTTAATGCTTACAAGATAATTGCAACCAGCCTGCAAGCACAAAGTAAAGATGATGAATGAGTTGCTGTATTTTTTGCTCCATCTACCCAAGGGACTTCAGACACTCCCAGATATGCTGGATTGCACCTGAATCTTACTACATCACTAGAGGTGTCCCCATCATCTTTGAGATCTGAGCAAGGAACTGTGGGACCTTTCTCATCTAAAGCAACTAAATCTAAGGAAACAACTGTAGGGTTTTCTGCATCTGCTCAGGGTACTAGGGGGTATTCCTTATCTGCACAAGCCACAGTAGGAAAGCCAATGTCTGCAAAGCAGTCTGTGGGAACTTTGCCTCCCACTCCAGGACCTTTAGGGTCCACCCAAATCACTCGGATCTGATCAGAAGCCTCTGGGAATTTCTTCCTCTTCACCAGGAACTCTAGGCTCTTCTTCTTCCATAGAGCCTTCTGGACATTGCCTTTCTGACCAAGCGTCTTTAAATCTGTCCACAACTAGGCAAGATAGTGTACAAACTGTGCCGTCTTCTCCAAAGACTGTGCAACATCCAACTTATTGCCAGAAATGTATGAGATTTTCTCCCCTTTCTGAACCTTCTGGACAAAGATCCCCAGCTTCCTCAAGGGATATTGGGCCGTTACTACCTAGCCAGAAATCTCAAAAATCCTTTTCATATTCACCAGCAGATGGGAAACACTCACCATCTGTACTAGGATCTCAGGAGCATTCTCTATCTAGTAAAAACTCTCAAGGATATGTGCTATCCTCTCAAAAGTGTAAGGACTTTTCCACAGCTGCAGAGGGGATTTTGCCTGTGCAAAGTTCTTTGTCATCCACACGAATGAATCTAGAACCTTCCGTAGATTCCACAGGGATATTGCTCATGGGACAATGTAAACACACAGAGACTACCTCGGGCCCTTTGCCTCTAGTGAGGGAGAATACTGAATCTTCTACATATTCTTTTCCTACTCTTGGACCTTTGCCACCATCACCTCGAGAACCTGGTACACATTCATCTTTTACTCAAGGAGGTGCAGAAACATTCCCATCTAGTCCCGGGAACCTAGCACATTTGCAATCATCCCAGGGGCCTCTGACACATTCCATCTCAGCCCAGGCAATGACTCAAATCTCTGGATCTGCTGAAGGGGCTCTACTGCATTCAGCTCCTTCCCCAGCAGTTTTAGAAACAAATGAATATTCTCCTTCTTCCTGAGGGACTTCAGACACTTCCAGATGTGCTGAACTGCACCTGGATCATACTACATTATTACAGGTGTCACCATCATCTTTGAGATCTGAGCAAGGATCTCTGGGACCTTGCATACCTGAAGGGACTAAATCTAAGGAAACAACTGTAGGGTTTTATGCATCTGCTCAGGGCACTAGGGGTCATTCCTTATTGGCACAAGCCAAAACAGGAAAGTCCATGTCTGCAAGGTAGACAGTGGGAACTTTGCCTCCCAATCCAGGAACTTTAGGGTCCACCCAAATCACTCGGGTGGTCTCAGAGTCTTTTCCATCTGATCAGAAGCCTCTGGGAATTTCTTCCTCTTTACCAGGAACTCTAAGCTCTTCATCTTCCATAGAGGCTTCTGGAAATTCCCTTTCTGACCAAGGGTCTCTAAAACTGTCCACAACTAAGCAAGGGAGTGTAAAAACTGTGCCATTTTCTCCAAAGACTGTGCAACATCCAACTTATTGCCAGAAAGGTATGAGATTTTCTCCCCCTTCTGAACATTCTAGACAAAGATCCCAACTTTCCTCAAGGGACTTTGGGACATTACTACCTAGCCAGAAATCTCAAAAATCCATTCCATATTCACCAGCATATGTAACACATTCACCATCTGTACTAGGTTCTCAGGAGCATCCTCTATGTAGTAAAGACTCTCAAGGATATGTGCTAACCTCTCAAAAGTGTAAGGACATTTCCACAGCTGCAGAGGGGACTTTGTCTGTGCTAAGTTCTTTGTCATCCACCCGAAGGAAAATAGAACCTTCGGCAGATTCCTCAGGGATATTGGGCTTGGGGCAATGTAATCACACAGAGACTACCTCGGGCCCTTTGCCTCTAGTGAGGGAGAATACTGAATCTTCTACATCTGCTTTGTCTACTCTAAGACATTTGCCACCATCACCTCGAGAACCTGGTACACATTCATCTTTTACTCAAGGAGGTGCAGAAACATTCCCATCTGGTCCTGGGACCCTAGCACATTTGCAGTCAGCCCAGGGGCCTCTGACACTTTCAAGCTCAGCCCAGGCAATGACCCATATTCTGGATATGCTGAAGGGGCTCTACTGCATTCAACTCCTTCCCCAACAGTTTCAGAAACAAATGAATGTTCTCCATCTACCCAAGGGACTTCAGACACTTTCAGATGTGCTGGACTGCTTTTGGATCTTACTACATCACTACAGTTGTCACCATCATCTTTGAGATCTGAGCAAGGAACTCTAGGACTTTGTTCAACTGAAAAATGCCATCTAGAAGTGACTAAATCTAAAGAAACAACTCTAGGGTCTTCCACATCTGCTCAGGGCACTGAGGGGATATTTTTATCTGCAGAAGCCACAGTAGGAAAGTCCCTGTCTGCAAAGGAGACTGTGGGAGCTTTGCTTCCCACTCCAGGACATCTGGGGTCTACCCAAAATAATCAGGTGCGACCAGAATCTGTGTCATCTGAGCAGATGTCTCTGGGAATTTGTTTATCTTCACAAGGAACCCTAGGTTCTTCATCTTTCCAAGAGGCTTTCGGACATTTCTGTTTTTCCCAAGGGTATCTAAAAGCCCAATTTTAAACAGGGGAATACACAAAGTGTTTCATTTGCTCAAGATACTTTGCATCATCCAACTTCTTGTCAGACAGAAGTAGGATTTTCTCCAACTGCCCATCATTTTGCACACAGATCCCCAGGTTTCCCAAGGGACACTCGAACTTTCCTACCTAGCCAGAAATCTCAAGAAATATTTTATCCTACACCATCAGTACTGGGTGTTCAGGAGCATCTTGTATCTACTCCAGAGGTTCTAGAAGCTTTGTCATCTTTTCAAAAGCACAAGAAATTTTCCAGGGCACAAGAGGGAACTTTGCTCATGCAAAGTTCTTTTTTCCCCAAACAAAGAAATCGAGAAAATTCAACAGATGCCACAGGGATATTTGCACAATATGAAGAGTCACACAGTGCTTTAGGCCTTTTTCCACTAGTGAGGCAGGCTGTAGCATCTTCTCAGTCTACTTCAGCAAATCTAGGAACATTGCCACCATCATCGCCAACACCTGGTAGACATTCCTGTTCTGACCAAGGAGGTGCAAAGACTTTCCCATTTGGTCAAGGGTATCTAGCACTTTTGCAATCTGCCCAGGGGCCTCTGAAACTTTCTATCTCAGCCCAGGCAATGATGAATACATCACAATGCTATGAATGTTCTCATAATTCTCTGGGTCTTTCATCCTCAGAACAAAGGACTCCAGGATCTTCTGATTCTGCTCAAGGAGGTGTGAGTCCCAGTCTCTGCACAAGGGGACCATACATCTGTCCACATGTCCACAAAGGTCTACCCAACATTCTACATCTTCCAAAAGGTTTTCAAGTCCTTCTTTACATACACAAGGTATAGGAACTCACTCCACATCTACACACTACACAGTAGCAGACTCACCATCTTTACCAGTGTGTCAGGGATATAACCACCCTGCTCAAAATACAGCAAGGATTTTGAGATCTGACCAGGGATCTCTGAGGATTTCAGCAAATACACAGGCTCTGTAGAAACATTGCTGCCTCCCCAGGGGGCTCTAGGATATTCATCATTTGCATGAGGAGCACAAAAATTTTCAACAGCTACCCCAGGACATGTGATATCTAATGACTCACCTCTGGAACTTGCAATTTCTGCCCAACTTAGTTCCTCACTTTCTTCCCTAAGCCTTTTGGATCTTCCCTTTCCACAGAAGAGCCTTTAGACCTCTCTAAACCTACAGAGGGACCTTTAACTTCATTCCAGGGACCAAATGAGTCTTTGAATTCTCTACAAGGGGTTCAACAAACAGATCCATCTACTTCAGATCCTTCAGGATCTATGCATTCTTCCAAAGGACCCATGGTAATTTCTTTATCTGATCGAGGAACACTAGGATCTATATCATCTGCCCTAGAGCCTTTGACATTGTCCCTATCTGCTCAAGGGAATCCAGGACATTTGTTATCTGTTCAAGAAGCTGGAGGCCCTTGGCTGTCTTTATAGGGGAACCTGGAAGGTTGTACCTGTACACATGGCAATCCAGGAATATCCAATGCTTCATCACGAGCTTTGGAAATTTCAGCATCTACCATAGTGAGTCCAGGACCTTCTCCATCTGTCCAATTGGATTTGAAAGAGTAACATTCTGTCTTAATGTCTTGGAGACCTTCCATGTCTGCCCAAGGTGTACTAGAAACATCAATATCTTCCCAAGGGCTTACAGAAACTTCCTTGTTACCTCAAGAGCCTCCAGGACACTGGTTGGAAAAGGAGGCTTTAGGATATTTACCATCCAATCCTGAAGATCTTGGACTTTCTGATTCTTCCCAGGACACACTAGAAATATGGGCATGTATGCAAAATAGTACAGAAATACCATCTTTCACCCAAGAGGTCATAGAATCTTTGTCAGCCACACAAGATTCTCCCAAATTACCAGTTCCTTCACCACTTAGTCCAGAGACAGAAGAACCTCTGACATATACACAATCCATTTCTAAGAGTTCAAAATCTGTGCCAGGGACTCCAGAAGCTTTGGCATCTGTGTTAGGGTCTCTGTGTCTTTTGAAACCCAATGAAGGTGCTCTGGGCCCTTTAGTATCTGAACAAGGGATCCTGAGAACACCAGCATTTCCCCAGGAAAGTCTAGAACTTTCTCAACCTGCCCAGGGGCCTCTAAAACCTGTGACATCTCACCAAGAAACCGAGGATACTTCCTTTTCAACAGAGTTTCAGGGACTGTCCCTTTGTGCAGAAGGGGACATTATGCCTACCCCTCCTCATGAAGATGGATGGAGAAATTTCTCTTATCTCAAAAAGAACCCTAGACGTTTGAAATCTAACCAAAGGATATTGAAACATGTCCCAATTCCTGAAAGGGATATCAGATACTGCCTTTCAGAACTTGATGCCTTAAAATGTATCTCTTCTGCCGTAAGTAGCCTCACATCTTCCAAGTATGCAGAAAAGGAATCCAGTCCTACCTCTACTCCTCAAAGGAGCATCTCCCCCTTAAAATCATCTCAATTGAGTTTCAGATCTAGTATTCTTTGTAAAAAAGGTCTCAGTCATTCTCCTCCTCCAGGAGATTGCCCCACACCTTCTAAATTGAGGAAAACAAGACCAAGCCCTTCCTCTGTAGATCAAGAGGGCCTGAAATATGTGCGCTCAAAACATGCGGGTTGGAAACACTGCCATTCTTCCAAAATTTGGGTAAGAGTTTGCAAATTTAAGAAAGAGTTGTAAAGCTTAAAACTATGACTAACAAACTTTGCCACATCTGATTCTGCTAAAGGAGCCTGCAGATGCTCACCATCTCATGAGGTGGGCCTCAGAAGTCCCCTACCAAGCCAAGGCATTCACAGACCATCTAAGTATACTGAAACCCCATCAGAAAAAGCCCCTTCAGACCAATGGGACACCAAAGCTTCCAATTCAGAGCATAAGGTTGACAAGCCATCCTCCATCCTTACAGAAGAATGCATGCGAACCACTCTTTCTCATGAAGACAGCCTCAGGCATCCCACCTTCCTCATGAGATTCCCAGACACGCTACTTCTACCAAGAGAAAACAGAGGAAAGCCTCTGTTACCCAAAAAGCCCTGCAAGCTTCCCCTACAGATCAAGAATGCATTGATTCATTTCCAGATGGAGACAGTCCCCATAGAGGTGTGCAACACTCATCATCACCCCAAGAGGATATCAGCCATTCTTTTTCTACTAAGGAGGACTCAAAACATATTCCTAATGTCCAAGAGGGAGAGAAAACTTCCAGAATTGCCAAACGGGAGCCCATAGCTTTTGTGCCTATCCTATGGGCATTCATACCACCAAAAGGGAGTACCACATTCCCTTTTGGAACATTCCCTGTTATGCGAAGATATGACAAACATACAATATCTCAAGCAGAGGATGTGGTACCTGCTCTCTCCTGTCCTCGGAGAGACCCATCATTACAATATAAATTTGGGTTCCCCCTTTGTGACCATTCTGTCCTAGGAGGCCACAAATATACACATCATTTGAAAATCAATCTCAACAGAATCGCACTGCAAAAGGGGAGTTGTAGTTCTTTCCTCTTCCCTAAAGGAGGTGTCGGACCTTCTCAATCAGACCAATGTGGACTCAGACTTTCCAGTTCTCACCAAAGGGACTCTGGCTTTGTGATCCCTGTTTCAGAAAGGCTCAGAATGCTTCAGGCTGCCTTCCGCTCGACTCGAGACTCGAGCCCCGGGCTACCTTGCCAGCAGAGTCTTGCCCAACACCCGCAAGGGCCCACACGGGACTCCCCACGGGACCCTAAGACCTCTGGTGAGTGGATCACAGTGCCTGCCCCAATCCAATCGCGCGGAACTCGAGACTGCGGTACATAGGGAAGCAGGCTACCCGGGCCTGATCTGGGGCACAAGTCCCTTCCGCACGACTCGAGACTCGAGCCCCGGGCTACCTTGCCAGCAGAGTCTTGCCCAACACCCGCAAGGGCCCACACGGGACTCCCCACGGGACCCTAAGACCTCTAGTGAGTGGACCACAGTGCCTGCCGCAATCCAATCGCGCGGAACTTGAGACTGCGGTACATAGGGAAGCAGGCTACCCGGGCCTGATCTGGGGCACAAGTCCCTTCCGCTCGACTCGAGACTCGAGCCCCGGGCTACCTTGCCAGCAGAGTCTTGCCCAACACCCGCAAGGGCCCACACGGGACTCCCCACGGGACCCTAAGACCTCTAGTGAGTGGACCACAGTGCCTGCCCCAATCCAATTGCGCGGAACTTGAGACTGCGGTACATAGGGAAGCAGGCTACCCGGGCTTGATCTGGGGCACAAACCCCTTCCACTCCACTCGAGCCCCGGGCTACCTTGCCAGCTGAGTCGCCTGACACCCGTAAGGGCCCACACAGGATTCCACACGTGATCCTAAGACCTCTAGTGAGTGGAACACAACTTCTGCCAGGAGTCTGGTTCGAACACCAGATATCTGGGTACCTGCCTTGCAAGAAGAGAGCTTGCCTGCAGAGAATACTCTGCAAACTGAAACTAAGGAGAGTGCTACCCTCCAGGTCTGCTCATAGAGGCTAACAGAGTCACCTGAAGAACAAGCTCTTAACAGTGACAACTAAAACAGCTAGCTTCAGAGATTACCAGATGGCGAAAGGCAAACGTAAGAATCCTACTAACAGAAATCAAAACCACTCACCATCATCAGAACGCAGCACTCCCACCCCACCTAGTCCTGGGCACCCCAACACAACCGAAAATCTAGACCCAGATTTAAAAACATTTCTCATGATGATGATAGAGGACATCAAGAAGGACTTTCATAAGTCACTTAAAGATTTACAGGAGAGCACTGCTAAAGAGTTACAGGCTCCTAAAGAAAAGCAGGAAAACACAGCCAAACAGGTGATGGAAATGAACAAAACCATACTAGAACTAAAAGGGGAAGTAGACACAATAAAGAAAACCCAAAGCGAGGCAACGCTGGAGATAGAAACCCTAGGAAAGAGATCTGGAACCATAGATGCGAGCATCAGCAACAGAATACAAGAAATGGAAGAGAGAATCTCAGGTGCAGAAGATTCCATAGAGAACATCGACACAACAGTCAAAGAAAATACAAAATGCAAAAGGATCCTAACTCAAAACATCCAGGTAATCCAGGACACAATGAGAAGACCAAACCTACGGATAATAGGAATTGATGAGAATGAAGATTTTCAACTTAAAGGGCCAGCTAATATCTTCAACAAAATAATAGAAGAAAACTTCCCAAACATAAAAAAAGAGATGCCCATGATCATACAAGAAGCATACAGAACTCCAAATAGACTGGACCAGAAAAGAAATTCCTCCCGACACATAATAATCAGAACAACAAATGCACTAAATAAAGATAGAATATTAAAAGCAGTAAGGGAGAAAGGTCAAGTAACATATAAAGGAAGGCCTATCAGAATTACACCAGACTTTTCACCAGAGACTATGAAAGCCAGAAGAGCCTGGACAGATGTTATACAGACACTAAGAGAACACAAATGCCAGCCCAGGCTACTATACCCGGCCAAACTCTCAATTACCATAGATGGAGAAACCAAAGTATTCCACGACAAAACCAAGTTCACACAATATCTTTCCACGAATCCAGCCCTTCAAAAGATAATAACAGAAAAGAAGCAATACAAGGACGGAAATCACGCCCTAGAACAACCAAGAAAGTAATCATTCAACAAACCAAAAAGAAGACAGCCACAAGAACAGAATGCCAACTCTAACAACAAAAATAAAAGGGAGAAACAATTACTTTTCCTTAATATCTCTTAATATCAATGGACTCAATTCCCCAATAAAAAGACATAGACTAACAGACTGGCTACACAAACAGGACCCAACATTCTGCTGCTTACAGGAAACCCATCTCAGGGAAAAAGACAGACACTACCTCAGAGTGAAAGGCTGGAAAACAATTTTCCAAGCAAATGGACTGAAGAAACAAGCTGGAGTAGCCATTTTAATATCGGATAAAATCGACTTCCAACCCAAAGTTATCAAAAACGACAAGGAGGGACACTTCATACTCATCAAAGGTAAAATCCTCCAAGAGGACTCTCAATTCTGAATATCTACGCACCAAATGCAAGGGCAGCCACATTCATTAGAGACACTTTAGTAAAGCTCAAAGCATACATTGCACCTCACACAATAATAGTGGGAGACTTCAACACACCACTTTCTTCAAAGGACAGATCGTGGAAACAGAAACTAAACAGGGACACAGTGAAACTAACAGAAGTTATGAAACAAATGGACCTGACAGATATCTACAGAACATTTTATCCTAAAACAAAAGGATATACCTTCTTCTCAGCACCTCACGGGACCTTCTCCAAAATTGACCATATAATTGGTCACAAAACAGGCCTCAATAGATACAAAAATATTGAAATTGTCCCATGTATCCTATCAGACCACCATGGCCTAAGACTGATCTTCAATAACAACATAAATAATGGAAAGCCAACATTCACGTGGAAACTGAATAACACTCTTCTCAATGATACCTTGGTCAAGGAAGGAATAAAGAAAGAAATTAAAGACTTTTTAGAGTTTAATGAAAATGAAGCCACAACGTACCCAAACCTATGGGACACAATGAAAGCATTTCTAAGAGGGAAACTCATAGCGCTGAGTGCCTCCAAGAAGAAACGGGAGACAGCACATACTAGCAGCTTGACAACACAGCTAAAAGCCCTAGAAAAAAAGGAAGCAAATTCACCCAAGAGGAGTAGACGGCAGGAAATAATCAAACTCAGGGGTGAAATCAACCAAGTGGAAACAAGAAGAACTATTCAAAGAATTAACCAAATGAGGAGTTGGTTCTTTGAGAAAATCAACAAGATAGATAAACCCTTAGCTAGACTCACTAAAGGGCACAGGGACAAAATCCTAATTAACAAAATCAGAAATGAAAAGGGAGACATAACAACAGATCCTGAAGAAATCCAAAACACCATCAGATCCTTCTACAAAAGGCTATACTCAACAAAACTGGAAAACCTGGACGAAATGGACAAATTTCTGGACAGATACCAGGTACCAAAGTTGAATCAGGATCAAGTTGACCATCTAAACAGTCCCATATCACCTAAAGAAATAGAAGCAGTTATTAATAGTCTCCCAACCAAAAAAAGCCCAGGACCAGATGGGTTTAGTGCAGAGTTCTACCAGACCTTCAAAGAAGATCTAATTCCAATTCTGCACAAACTATTTATCAAAATAGAAGTAGAAGGTACTCTACCCAACTCATTTTATGAAGCCACTATTACTCTGATACCTAAACCACAGAAAGACCCAACAAAGATAAAGAACTTCAGACCAATTTCTCTTATGAATATCGATGCAAAAATCCTCAATAAAATTCTCGCTAACCGAATCCAAGAACACATTAAAGCAATCATCCATCCTGACCAAGTAGGTTTTATTCCAGGGATGCAGGGATGGTTTAATATACGAAAATCCATCAATGTAATCCATTATATAAACAAACTCAAAGACAAAAACCACATGATCATCTCGTTAGATGCAGAAAAAGCATTTGACAAGATCCAACACCCATTCATGATAAAAGTTCTGGAAAGATCAGGAATTCAAGGCCCATACATAAACATAATAAAAGCAATCTACAGCAAACCAGTAGCCAACATCAAAGTAAATGGAGAGAAGCTGGAAGCAATCCCACTAAAATCAGGGACTAGACAAGGCTGCCCACTTTCTCCCTACCTTTTCAACATAGTACTTGAAGTATTAGCCAGAGCAATTCGACAACAAAAGGAGATCAAGGGGATACAAATTGGAAAAGAGAAAGTCAAAATATCACTTTTTGCAGATGATATGATAGTATATATAAGTGACCCTAAAAATTCTACCAGAGAACTCCTAAACCTGATAAACAGCTTCGGTGAAGTAGCTGGATATAAAATAAACTCAAACAAGTCAATGGCCTTTCTCTATACAAAGAATAAACAGGCTGAGAAAGAAATTAGGGAAACAACACCCTTCTCAATAGTCACAAATAATATAAAATATATTGGCGTGACTCTAACTAAGGAAGTGAAAGATCTGTATGATAAAAACTTCTAATCTCTGAAGAAAGAAATTAAGGAAGATCTCAGAAGATGGAAAGATCTCCCATCCTCATGGATTGGCAGGATCAACATTGTAAAAATGGCTATCTTGCCAAAAGCAATCTACAGATTCAATGCAATCCCCATCAAAATTCCAACTCAATTCTTCAACGAATTGGAAGGAGCAATTTGCAAATTTGTCTGGAATAACAAAAAACCTAGGATAGCAAAAAGTCTTCTCAAGGATAAAAGAACTTCTGGCGGAATCACCATGCCAGACCTAAAGCTTTACTACAGAGCAATTGTGATAAAAACTGCATGGTACTGGTATAGAGACAGACAAGTAGACCAATGGAATAGAATTGAAGACCCAGAAATGAACCCACACACCTATGGTCACTTGATCTTCGACAAGGGAGCTAAAACCATCCAGTGGAAGAAAGACAGCATTTTCAACAATTGGTGCTGGCACAACTGGTTGTTATCGTGTAGAAGAATGCGAATCGATCCATACTTATCTCCTTGTACTAAGGTCAAATCTAAGTGGATCAAGGAACTTCACATAAAACCAGAGACACTGAAACTTATAGAGGAGAAAGTGGGGAAAAGCCTTGAAGATATGGGCACAGGGGGAAAATTCCTGAACAGAACAGCAATGGCTTGTGCTGTAAGATCGAGAATTGACAAATGGGACCTAATGAAACTCCAAAGTTTCTGCAAGGCAAAAGACACCGTCAATAAGACAAAAAGACCACCAACAGATTGGGAAAGGATCTTTACCTATCCTAAATCAGATAGGGGACTAATATCCAACATATATAAAGAACTCAAGAAGGTGGACTTCAGAAAATCAAATAACCCCATTAAAAATGGGGCTCAGAACTGAACAAAGAATTCTCACCTGAGGAATTCCGAATGGCAGAGAAGCACTTGAAAAAATGTTCAACATCCTTAATCATCAGGGAAATGCAAATCAAAACAACCCTGAGATTCCACCTCACACCAGTCAGAATGGCTAAGATCAAAAATTCAGGTGACAGCAGATTCTGGCGAGGATGTGGAGAAAGAGGAACACTCCTCCATTGTTGGTGGGAGTGCAGGCTTGTACAACCACTCTGGAAATCAGTCTGGCGGTTCCTCAGAAAACTGGACATAGTACTACCGGAGGATCCAGCAATACCTCTCCTGGGCATATATCCAGAAGATGCCCCAACTGGTAAGAAGGACACATGCTCCACTATGTTCATAGCAGCCTTATTTATAATAGCCAGAAGCTGGAAAGAACCTAGATGCCCCTCAACAGAGGAATGGATACAGAAAATGTGGTACATCTACACAATGGAGTACTACTCAGCTATTAAAAAGAATGAATTTATGAAATTCCTAGCCAAATGGATGGACCTGGAGGGCATCATCCTGAGTGAGGTAACACATTCACAAAGAAACTCACACAATATGTATTCACTGATAAGTGGATATTAGCCCCAAACCTAGGATACCCAAGATATAAGATATAATTTGCTAAACACATGAAACTCAAGAAGAATGAAGACTGAAGTGTGGACACTATGCCCCTCCTTAGATTTGGGAACAAAACACCCCTGGAAGGAGTTACAGAGACGGAGTTTGGAGCTGAGATGAAAGGATGGACCATGTAGAGACTGCCATATCCAGGGATCCACCCCATAATCAGCATCCAAACGCTGACACCATTGCATACACTAGCAAGATTTTATTGAAAGGACGCAGATGTAGCTGTCTCTTGTGAGACTATGCCGGGGCCCAGCAAACACAGAAGTGGATGCTCACAGTCAGCTAATGGATGGATCATAGGGCTCCCAATGGAGGAGCTAGAGAAAGTAGCCAAGGAGCTAAAGGGATCTGCAACCCTATAGGTGGAACAACATTATGAGCTAACCAGTACCCCGGAGCTCTTGACTCTAGCTGCATATATATCAAAAGATGGCCTAGTCGGCCATCACTGGAAAGAGAGGCCCATTGGACTTGCAAACTTTATATGCCCCAGTACAGGGGAACACCAGGGCCAAAAAGGGGGAGTGGGTGGGCAGGGGAGTGGGGTGGGTGGATATGGGGGACTTTTGGTATAGCATTGGAAATGTAAATGAGTTAAATACCTAATAAAAAATGGAAAAAAAAAGAGAAAAAAAGAATGCTTCAGGCTGAAATAGGTGGCCCCTCAAATGCTCCATCTAAGAAACTGGGCCTCACCGGTGCTTTTTATGACAAAAGAGATATAGAAAATGTTCTAGGAGGCTTACGACTTACTCCTTGCTTCTGACTTCCTCCTTCTGCCCAGGGACACACCAGAGCTTCCCAGCCTGCCAAACGGAACCTGTAAGGCAGTCCATCTCAAGAGGGTGGCCTGGGCCCTACTCTCTCTTACTCTGGCATTTTCAGTTCTTTTTTGATACAGAAGCTGCCCTCATATTTTCCCTTTCTATGCCCCTTATGAACAACATGAATTTAGAACTTTTTCTTTTCATCCACTGTCTATCAAACTTACAATTTCCACTCCTAGCTGCCTCAGATGCACATTGAAGCCTCATCTATGCCCCTGTGACTAAAAGCAGGACAAGAATCCCCTTTCTGATTAAGATTAGATCACAATTGTATCCAGAAGAATGTGCTATATAATTTTCACCTCATGGAGAGTATTATGTGATTCTTCTGAACATTGAGGACCTAGACCTACCTACTAGAGCTGATCTAGTCCATGAAAATTCCACTCCCTTGATCTAAGGTGCACCAAGTGCTTCTTATTCTGATCCTCTGACCTAATTACCCCTGTCCAAGGATCAGGACCCGGGTTCCTGAAGTATCAGAGCTTAAGAGTAGCCAGCACGTTAATGAACCCAAGACATAGACATTAAGCTGACCAGCAAAAATGAGAAAGCCTTGGCATTTTTAGAAGTAGGCAGCAGAATTATCAGGAGAACTAGCTGGGAAATGTCTCCTAGCACACTGGAGATTGATTAAACTGTTGCATGGCCTGCATGATTTGCGTGTTCTAGGTTCCCAGGACGTCTCAATCATGAAATATTCAGGCCTTCTCTCCTCTCCATATCGACCCTTGATCTTGTACAGATACAATAGTCTTTGGCATTTCTACTTTCCCCAACATGGTGTGAACCTTTCTGCCTCTAAAGGATGGCATCCTTTATAGATTGTTTGTGGATACATCAACATTATCACTCTGTCACTGGGTCCTCCAAGTCCTGTTTCTGACACACAAACCTCAGAATTATCCCTTCAGCACCAAAAAGACTCACACTGTCCCCCCATTCTTGAAGTGGAGCTTAAATCACTCTCAGTGGCTCAAGGAGTCATCAGGTACACTTTGTCTAAATTAGGAATTCAAAAACACTCCAGGCATTCTTCTCTGGTAAGGTTCAGACCTACAGCTTAAGAACCACAGATCTTCTAAACTACTGTATGGACCAAGGGAACTTCTGATATGCCCATTCTGAACCAGGGATCCTCAGATCATCCCCAATAGCCTAAGTGACCTTCATCTTACCTGTCTAGAACCAATGTGCTGGGGCTGGAGAGATGGCTCAGCAGTTAAAAGCACTGACTTCTCTTCCACAGGTCCTGAGTTCAATTCTCAGCAATCACTTGTTGTACCACAACCATCTGTCATGGGACCTGATGCCACCTTATGGTGTGTCTGAAGACAATGACAGTATACCCACATACATGAAATAGAACCTATGTGATTCACAACTTACACCAATAACTCAAGGGGGATTCAGATGTAACCCCCGAAATCAAATATGTTAGAAACTCCCGAGTATTGAAGGCAGCATTATCATATGAGAACCAGAAACCTCAGAATTTTGTTAATTTCCCTCAGAATTACCACTTCAGAACAAAGGTGTCACATAGGTCCTCAATAACTGAAGATGCCCTGATACATATGACATGATAAGCAAAGGACTTATCAACAGACCCCAACAACATTTTAAGAAAGCCACAAAGTTGGCTCTTTTACTATCAGCATGCAATAGCATTGATGAAGTTACAATGGGGACTCAGATGTACCCTTCTAGACCCAGGATAATTTATACCTCCAGCATAAATATCAACTCCATCACGTCAGGCCCCCTCGATGTAAAGTATCCCATAACTTCAAGGGGGCTGACACCCAGTTGGTTTATCTTTTGAAGAGCACCTAAACCTTGCTTCCTCTAACCATAGTATCCCCTGACATTATGTGTATGCCAAAGGGGTCAGCTGACCTTGAGTAAAACGCTTTATTTTTCCTCCTTCTGCACTGGAAGGGTCTGAGACATGCCTCTCTGATGAAGCAAGGTATAGAACTGACCTTGTGAGTGAGAAGTTTATCTCAAATATTCAGTCTCAGCTCTAGTGTGCTTCAGGCTGAATCCTTGGTACCAAGAATACACAAGAGCTTCAGTCTTTGTTCATGGTGGAATCAGGTCTACCACTCAACTAAGAGCTTCTCCCTCAGACATTATTGGTTAGGGAATACACTTTTGACCACCAAAAACAAACAAACAAACAAAACAAACCTCACAGAACTCCAGAGTCAAGTCCCATGGCCAATGTATAAAAACCTCAGCCTGGATCCAAGGCTCTCTTTAAGCTGGTCATCAGAAAGGTAACTGTACACTACACCCACACCTGTGTGCTTTGTTGTAAGTTTAATAGGCAACAAATCCAGGGACTTTGAACCAACTTGTCAGAAGAAACCTCAGATTGCTGTCAAATCTTCATGGAGTCCTAAGAGATAAGAATTTTTTAGAGTTCTCTGAAGATGTGGAGGCCTGGAGTGCCTGGAACAAACTCCTCTACAGAAGGTGAACAGGGCAACTCCCCTACTGTCCAACAGGGTTGAGGGACTTTCTACTTTCCAAACCTATAGTATTTTCCTTCCTGTGATGATCAAGGTCATAAAATGTACACCTTTGATGCAATGGGCAATCATAAAAATCCCTTCCGTTCAGGAACCCATGGGATATTTTACCTCTGACCAAGGAGAATTGCTCCCTCTGCTCAAAGTTCACAGAAATCAAGAGGAGGAGGCCAATCCTGGAACCTTATGCCACTTTCTTGAGTATAGTCACATGACATTGTGTGAAATCATCATTATAACTCAGTTCTGGTTGGTTGAACATAATTCTTAGGAGGCAATCATGCTGAGGATACAATCCGAAGCTTTTCATGAATCATGGTATCTATATTTGGTGCCTTGCTAATTCAGCTAAGGATATGGATACCCCAGGCTGTGAAGAACTGTCAGAAGTTGTGGCCATGCTAGGACCTCATGAGCTAAGGTAAGCAATTTAATTTTTGCTCAAAATATTATGGGGAATTTTATACTCCGATCATCTCTCCTGTTACAAGGATATCAGCAACTCCTTTCTCCCCAGGGCTACTCATTCCTTCTACCTTTACTTAAGGAGGCATCACATATTCCTACTGAAGCAAAGGGAGCCTCAGATCATACCAGTTTGTCCGAAGCAGGCTTGGACATTCATTTAGGTCGAGGAATCCCACAGAGCTTGCTGATATTATGGACTGAACCTTAGATGTTTTTCCTAATGTTTCTGAGACTTTTCCTTCAGTTCAAGGTAAACTCTAGGTTCAAAAAGGTTTCAATGAAGAATCTTTGACATAGATACTCTGTCAAGGAAGAATCTTTCATTTTATCTTTGAATTAGGGAAAAATAGAATCACCCTTATATTTGACCGGGGATTAATACAAATTCTGCTGCTTATGGAGCCTACAGAAAAGCCACTGACATGAAAAACTCACGCCAATGTTCTTTTTTTTTCTTTTTTTTTCTCAAGGAAACTTTAAATCAACTTCTCTTGACTATGCTTACCTCAGAAAATCCACTTTTATCCATAGAACCATGAGGTCTATTCCTCTAGGAGGTCCTAAAGTTTCCCTTCAGACCTGGATGGCCAGGCATGCTCAAATAAAAGAAGGGATGCCAAACACTCTGAAATGATGTCCTGGGACATGACAGTAATTATATGAACTCTAATCAAATTTTTAATTTTAAGCCTGTCACTTGAAATGGATCAATTCCATTTTGGTGCCTATGCCTGGGATGCTGCTGTACAGCTTATGGAGAACATAGAGCTAGAGTTTACCAAACAATTTGAAAGAAAACTGCTCTGATTGTTGGCAAGCAAAACTCAAAGTCTCAGAAAACATGGGTATTCTGGACTATGAGGACATTTGCACTTGATAAGTTATTTTTGACATCTTCCAATTCCCAAGGTAAACTTTTGTCTGAGGGATTCTGTGACCTTCCTTCTCTTCCTTATCCACCCAACACGTTCTCTTTCTCAAAAATGTCATTCAAATATATGAAGTATATATGTGAATGTATACTTCAAAGTAGTTTTATACCTAGCTGGTCAGCCATATTTCCAAAAGTGACTCCTTCTGTAAACAATGTACCCTAGACCATTCTGGTTTGAGGTCCCATAGTCCAAGTTACAAATCAGAACAAAGTACCTGTGCCATCTGCCTTTAGGCAAGTCAATAGAAATGTAATAACTTCATTAATTCTGCCTAGACCTGGATAGATGAATAAAGTCAAAGAAGTATACTAGCCAGCAACAGTCATTGAAAGCCTTTGGAAGAAAAAAATATATATTGCTGCCATGTCTCTCATGAATGAACACAAACTATGAAAATAAAAACACTGAATAAGAATTGGAAACTTATGATCATGCCTGGAAACATTATCCACTCTATAAGGTACCAGGGACCTTTACCTTTGACAGAGGTGTATATGGCAATTTCACATTCTGCCTCAAGAGGAGTCTGCCCTCCTCTTTCAGGAGGGCCTTCGAGATTTCCTTTTTTACATGGGGCCCACATTTCCCCATGGTAACTCATTTTTTTCTCACTACACTGAATAGAATGTCAGAACTCTCCTAGGGCTAACATTGCCTTAGACCCTATTGGTCAAATGTCGCCTAAAATATGTATTATGCCTTATAAGGAATATTCCTAATCCTACCAAGTAGCTTTGAATCATTTTTCCTTAGAGGGATGTCAGACCATAAGAGACTTATACCACTCATTCTACATAAAAGAGAATCTAACATTCCCTGTCTTCCCAGTAGGAATCTGGGCCTATTGTCTACTTCAATTCACCAAGTGGATTTTAGAACTTCAGTTTCTACAAAGGGGGTCCTGGGAAATCAAAGACTATTGAAAGGGCTCTCAGAACTAGCTCCTGTGTCAAAGGGGCATTTCATACACCTACTCTCTGTACTAGGACACTTCAGGTCCATCTGTGCAATTATTGAACCACCAGAGATTCTCTTCTGGCTGTGCCTCGCAAATACCCCTATTAACTAAGTTTGCTTTAAACATATCCATACAATACATACACGACCAATGACACCTCACATTTTCTATCCTTTTAGATCATAGGGCAGAAAATAGAAATCTGAAATTGGCTCTCATATCCTGTGCCTCAAAAATGGTCATCAAAATGCACCATTCCTATCTCTTATTCACAGATGTGTGCAGCTGAACACAGTCTCGAGGAAACATCAATGCTTGCATAACTACTTATGCTGGGAGATTGTTGTGACCACTGACTGGACTCTCAAAGATGTTACACAGGGTATGCATATGGGGGAAATACTTGGAAGCTAGTGAGGCAGAGTCTGAACATTCCTCCAGTACCCAATGAAGCCTAGAAACTTACCCTGTTGACCATGGGTGAACTGGATATTTCTGACCTGCAAAATATGACTGGGGACCTCTACTTTAGGAACTAAGACATTCACGATTTCTTCTCTGTTGAAGGTGGTCTTGGAACTTACCATTCTGAGAAGAGGTTCTCATAACTCCTATGTTCCACAGATTCCTCTCACACTCCTTGTTTTTTGAAGTAGCCAAGAGAACTAACCTGGGTGAGGCTGAGTGAGGTTCAGTCTTTTCCTTCCCTCAAAATATGGCCTTGGATCTTGTCCATTTCTGCAAGGGAGGGGGGCATTAACCACTGTGTTTGACCAAAGGAAGGTCACACTATTCTTTATTCCTAAAATGCCATTAGATATGCTCTTTTGAATAATAATGCATGGTGCCTTGTATCCTCAAGCATTCACTTATGACTTTGAACTATATCAAATGTATATTCTCTAATTAAGTAAGATTCAAGCCTTTCCCTTTTATAAGGATGACAGGGTAAATATATTGTTTTTCTCTGGTTTGTGGTTCCAGGTCATATATATATATATATATATATATATATATATATATATATATATAAGTATTGACTGGATCCTATGTTATGCTTTGCAATCCAATTGAATTGTTGTTGCCTATATATGTACATATTAAGACAAACTGAAGGTGGCAACCTAGCCAGGGACAGACATCCAGGCTGTTTGAAAAGGCTTGGAATGTTATCTGAACTCCCCCAGACTAAACACAGGATGTGGAACTTTTACCAACTAAGGAAGATTTGGAAGCTGAAGAGCAGTGGAGGGACTTCCTTTACTGATCAAGGTAAAAGGGACATTCATACATAACAGGATGTTGCATGGCACTTACCCCCTCTCCAAGGTTTTTCTAATGCATGCCATTGTACCAACCAGGTCTCATTATTTTCTCTTACTCCTAAGTGCCCAGTACTTCCTCTCTTCCCAAGTTACCTCAGTTCTTTGTTTTGTTTTGTTTTTCACTGAAGAGAATGTCAGACATTCCTCCTATGACTAAGCCTCCTGCAGACCTTCTCTATTTGCCCAAGATTGTCTAAAGTACTCATTTAGTAGAAATACCCTCAAACTTTCAGTTTCGTTGAATGTGGTACTCAGTCATTTCTCTTGTGACAAAAGATGTCCCAAACCACTGCCTGCCAAATACAAAAGTGGATGCTCACAGTCATCCATTGGACAGAGCATAAGGTCCTCAATGAAGGAGCCAGAGAAATACCCAGGGACATGAAGGGGACTGAAGCCCCATAGAAGGAACATCAATATGAACTAACAAGTACCCCTCCCCCAGAGCTCCTTGGAACTATGCCACCAATCAAAGAAAACACATGGTGGAACTTGTGGCTCTAACCACAAGTGTAGCATAGGATGGCCTAGGAGTTCATCAATGGGAAGAGAGGACCTTGGTCCTGTGAAGGCTCTATTCCCCATTATAGGCAAATGCCAGGGCCAGGAAGCAGGAGTAGGTAGGTTGGGGAGCGGGGTGAGGGAGAAGGCATAGGAAATTTTCAGAAGGCAATCTAGGAAAGTAGATAATATTTGAAATGTAATTAAAGAAAATATCTAATAAAAAAAAAAGATGCCCCAGACTAAGTAAGCTTTATGCCATTCCCACAAAAAAAGTAGAATGATGTCCACTCATATGAAGTTCATTGTAGTACAAAAGGGGGCTATAATTACCTCCTTCAACCTCAAGGAACATAGACATCTAATTGCTTGCCAAGGGTGTATGTGTCATGGAGCAATGATGACAGAGACCTCAGGTTTGGATCCTATGGCCAAGAGGGTCTCATTTATTATACCTGTAGTCATAGGAGTTTCAGATATAGCCTCTTGGGATGCCCAAGAGTATTCTTTCCAAGGGCACCTTAAACTTGACTTAAACTCATACTACCTCAGTGCCACTCTCTATTAGAAAGATTGCAAGGCAAACACAATTGCAACTTCTCAGTGGGCTCTCACATGTTTCTGAGTGTAGGGCAGAGGGCAGAACATAGAAAGAAAACTAATATGCATGTGATCTTCCTAGAGTTAGGTGTCAGAAATGGTGTGTTCCTGTCTCTCAGTTATAGATAGGTACAGACAAATACAACCTCAGGTCAGACAACCACTCTCCCTGTTGGAAGAGTGTGCTGATTGTTCCTTGTATTCTTCCCAACAGTATATACAATATATGGATAATGGAAGGTGGGGAGACTAGATGGAAGCAAACTATGCACTACCATTCTGTTCTCCCTCTACCCAAGATAAACTAGATTTTTCCCTTTTGCACAATGTGGTGACTTGATCCTGCTACTTGGTTAATCATGGCCTGAAACTAACTAACTTACTCTCTCTCTCTCTCTCTCTCTCTCTCTCTCTCTCTCTCTCTCTCTCTCTCTCTCTCTCTCTCTCTCTCTCTCTCTCTCTCTCTCCCTTCCTTCCTTTCTTTCTTTTTCTTTCGTTCTCTCTCTCTTTCTTACTTTCTTTCTTTCTTACTTTCTTCCCTCCCTCCTTTCTTTCTTGCTTTCTTTCTTTCTTTCTTTCTTTCTTTCTTTCTTTCTTTCTTTCTTTCTTTCTTTCTTTCTTTCTTTTTTCTTTCTTTCTTTCTTTCTTTCTTTTTTTTCTCTCTCTCTTGCTTTCTGTCTCTTTCTTTCTATCTCTCTCTCTCTCTCTCTCTCTACCTCCTTCATTCTCTTTCTCTCCTTCTTTCTTTCTCTTTCTTTCTTTCTCTTTCTTTCTTTCATTCTTTCTTTCTTCCTTCCTTCCTTTCTTCCCTCCTAAATTTCTTTCTCTTCTTTCCTTCTTCCTTCCTTCCTTCCTTCCTTCCTTCATTCCTTTGTTCCTTTCTTTTTTAAGTATTTATTTATTTATTATATATACAGTGTTCTCTATGAATGTGTGCCTGCACATTAGAAGATGGCACTGGATACCATTACAGATGTTTGTGAACTCAGGAGCCCTGGGAGAGCCGTCAGTGTTCTTAACCACTGAATCATCTCTCCAGCCCCAGGTTCATTCTTTTTAAGCAAAATGGATCCGGAAGGTCATAGAAGTTGTAGGTATGAACACATGCTACTCAACCTGTTTTCAAGGTATCACATACCCTCACCTTTGGATGAAGGGTCATCAGAATTTCACTTGGGATAGGTGGCCTTCATGACCTACTGCTGTTACCAACAATACCCAAAACCTTCCATTTCTGCCCAAGGTCAGTTATAATTATGACTGTAGTTTACTATTGGAATCTCAGAATTTTCATTTTTCCCAAGGGTACCAAAATTCAGGTATCCTAAGAGCATCCTTACATACATATGAGCCTCAAATATAACACTCCAATCATGAGCTTTAGATCATTTCCCTCCAACGATGGTCTCTAGGAAATTATACTTCACTTAATTCTGCCCTGCATTAACAGAGCCTGAAACTTAGGTCATCTATCCTTCGTACCATCCTTCATGCAAACACCCATATAACTGATGATAAGCTTCAAGAGTGCTTAGAGACTTACATGCCTGGTGCATAATACTTGTATTGCTGCCAGGCTTACCAAGGTGTATGTGAAGATGGGAATCTTCTAAGTTGTGAAGCAGTCCTACCTCTCCTGCTTAAGGTAGGCTAGGCCACTTCCTTAACCCTAAAGAGGTTGGGGACATTAAGCAGACTCTAATTCTGCTTTAATCTTCTACTCCTAAACATCAATACTTAGACCACTAATTTGTGTCCATTATATATCAAATGCACCCTCTGTATACATGAGGGTCCAATATCTGTCTTGTAAGCCTGACAGGCCTGAGATCATCTCTACCTGCCCCAGGCCCCAAACTTCACTTCCAGTCCAAAAGGTCTTCAATAATTACCCTCTCTGATCAGAAAGAATTCCAAACTATTCTCTATCTGATGGAGGGCAAAAATTTCCATTTAACTGTGTCTCACATCGAACTCCTCATTTGAAAGGGGCACCAGAATGACTCTTTTTGTTCCAGTGGTTCTCAAATTCACATCCTCTGTCGAAGAGGTCTATAAATGTCATCCAGTCATACCAGGGCTTCAGTGCCTCTCCCTCTCCCTATGGGAGCCTCAGACACACCACATCTAGTCATAAATATTTCCTCTTCTCCCTGTGTCTATTGGGCAACAAAGCCTTCTCGAATGCCCATATTTGACTGAAATATTTCCTTTTTTTTTTCAGTGGTGGACACATACCTACACTCTCTTGTAAAGTGTAAATAGATCTTGTCTTATTGACTATGTGTGCCTGCTATATTACAACTGTCTAAGATTACTTCCAAACTTCTTCCTGTTACAAATATTCGGAGACATTCCTCCATTCAAGAAAAGTGGCCTTGCTCTTATGTCATCTGACTAAAGGTTTCATAGACCAAAAATAACCATCCAACCTGTTGGAATACTGAAACAATTGCTGCCTGCTTTCCACACACTACATAAAATATGTGGATATCCTAAATTCTACAAAAAAAAGATTTGTAAGCAAATCAAGCAATACTGGGACTCCCTCTTCTCCAGAAGGTATTTGCATTTTCACTAATGTTAAATGGTATTTCTTATTTATTGAAAATAGCCAGAGATTTTACCCTTCTTACAAGTAGGTTTAGAATTTCACACTTGCAAAGTGTCACAGAAATGCTGCTTATGACCAGAATGCTTCAACTTCCTTATTCTCATGAAGTTTGCCACATTACCTCTTTGATGAAGGGCACAACCATTCTACTTCTCTGCAAAACTGCCCAAGCTCCTCCCCTATCTTCCTTTAGGAAGATTTAGACATTCACAACAGAGAGTGCTCCAACCTGTGTGGAGCACAGTGTGTTTGAGGAAATCCCCCAGATTCTCCATCTTCCCAGTGTATGTCCTACCTATAACTTCTAATTTCCGTGGTCTGGGAAGCACTGTTCTGACCTAAGAGATTTCTGAACACTCTGGACTGAAATCCCAAACAGAAGAGTATCAAGGTAAGGGTAAATCAGTTTACTATCTTTGTTTTGTTACTTTAGACAGAGACATCCTGGCCTCCATGCAGAGGAATGTGTGGATAGACATATATTTAAGGAAGACACTAAACCAGAAAATACTACATTACACCCTCTTAAAAGACTTCTAAGATTGTTGTCATGCGTACCACTGACATTCAGATGATGTGTATTCTTGATTGTGATTTCATGTTTGGAGCTGATGAAGGAGTAAGTACCTGGAATGTCCTAGAATTCTCAAGGTATCAATCAGTGTTCAATTTCTGATCAATAGTGCTGCAGACATAGGAATAACAGGATAAAACTATTCTATACAATCCTATGAAGCTCCTATCATCATCCTCCTATTTTAGAGAATCTTAGATCTATCACCAATCCTGAGACGGGAAGAAACAATTCTTCTCCTGCACATAGGGATACTGCATATGTCTCTCCTTGCCCAAAGTATTCCAATTACTGTCTTTTTACTGAATTTGCTTTTAGACTATACCTGAAATATTCCACTTTTCACCAAAAGATCTACCAGCCCTCCCTGTTCTAATAGAGAGCTACCGTCCACCAATATCCAAAGGGTTCTCAGACATTCTAAATATGCCCCTGTGGGAGTAAACTTACTAAGTCTATTTAATTGGGCCTCAGATCCTTCTGCTTTGACCAAAAAGTTTTCAATCTACTGACTCTGTGTTACCAGGGGCCTCAGATCTCATTTTCCCCAAGTGGTCATCAAATATGCTTTTCTGACTAATAATGACCTTGCAATGTTCTCCTCTGATGGAGACACTTAGTCACCCCCTCCTCTAATTTTAACTCCCAAATGGACCTCCAGACCACCCAAGCTTAAATTACCTGAGCCGAACATTAAGAAGTACAGCCCAGAACAAAAGCTCATTTCCTCAATGCAGAAACTAAAATGATGTACTCCTCACGATTCATACCTAGACCCAGGAGAAGAACATATGCCTGAGAAGAAGAACTAGTGTGGAACTGTCAGCCAGGTTTTTGGTGAGTGCTCAGACTGCTTCCTGATCCTGCACCACATTTACTACAGTGGACAGATGCTCTAGTCTCTGATGAGGAGTTGCTAGCTGTAAGGAAGTACCTGGAATGGGCTCCACTGCATGAGGTAGGCTGAGTCTTTGAGCTCACGTCAAGGAAAGAACATGCAAATTTAAACTCTACCCAACCAAACATACTAGTTTACCTGTACAAAGGGGTTTTAGATTTCCAAATTCTCACAAATATGCCCTCGTGTATTTCCCCTCTGACCATTGGGGTCCTATCTATTTTTCATGGCTCACAGGGTCTCATTTCTTCCCAAAGTCCATTACCCAATCACCTCTGACCACTAGCCATACATCTCTGATTAGTGTTGGGGATGTTCTCGGTATGACAATAAGGCCAACAGTAGTGCCTACATGCCATTTTTGAATAATTGGATCTTAAATTCCACCTCTATCCAAGGGTACTTCAGAAAGACCTTTCTCATTACATGGGGTCTCTATAGTAGCATCTTTATTCAACAGGCCTCTGGATGTACCTTCTGGCCAAGCAGTTCTTACATTTCACTTAAAGAGATGCCACATTTACGCAATGTAGACAAAAAGGATTTGAGCATTCTCATACTCATCAATATAACATTCCTCCCCTCAGGTTTGAAGTCTCCAGAGCAGCAAGGAGAGTGGGGAGTAGAACTCATCATCTTTAGGTCACTCATCACCGATGGATTGTTCCCAACCTTAGTATACAGACATGGATGGTTGAACACAAACTTGTCAGACTGACAATGCAATAGACATCTACTAAAGTCCTTGGAACCATGTTCAGAGTGCTGCACATCTTCCTGAAGATGCCACGGATGACATGGTTCCTTGTGATTGTTGTTCTCTTCTTGTTGTTGCTGTTTTCTTTTAACTTTTGAAGAGGATACATTATTAGTCTGTTGCTATGTTAGTCATCTCCTGGCATTAGAAACCAACATGCCACTGCTTAAATGTTTTACATTTCCTACTCTTTTTGGAAAGCACAATGTATGCACATCATTTTTTCCTATTGTTTCAAAGACATACCACTATGTAATTCAACTTTACAATTGTAATCATTTTGACCAATATTCACATGAATATAAATTTTATGTGTAAACTTCTTCCTGTGCTGTGTTATTTTCCACCAGGTGACAGTTTCATTTCAGGTCATTTGGAAGATCGTTCCTTACTATGTGTCTTTAAAAGATATATTTTGGAGCTGAGGGGTATGACTGAATATCTTCAGCACAATAAATAACTTCTGTAACGTTACTATCTAGTGGATTATAAGTATCAGGTTGTACACAGTAGTAACTAAAATAATGGACAAGTTTGAGAAAGATTTTAGGGTGTAATCTCTCATAATATACACAAAAAAGAAAATCCTAGATATTAATCAAATCTATGCACACCAAATGAACATTGTGAGTTTTGTGGATTTGTTTTTATATGTCTTTGTAGTTCGAATGTCCAACCTTTATGTCTTAATTGAGGATTGTAAACAATGCTCAGGGTGTGTGTGTGTGAGTTAAAGGGCACCATGTCTTTAGTGTTTAGATTAATAACACATATCATTATCTGTCTATCCATCATCTATATATGTATGTATGTATGTATGTATGTATGTATGTATGTATGTATGTATGTATGTATGTATGAAGTAATGATTGAATGTATTTATATAGATATGTATGCAACTATTTCTCTATCATCTACCAATCACTCTTTCTCTTTCTATTTCTCTCACCCTCTTTCTCTGTTTATCTCTTATGCATGAATATATGTATGCATGTAGCTAGGTAGGTGTGGTAGATTTAATGTAATTGGTTCCCATCGGCCCATAGGCTGTATTCGGATGAGTAACCTTGTTGGACTAGGTGTTTCCTTGTTGGAGGAAGGGTGTCACTGGAAGAGGTGGGTGGTCTCATACATGTTCAAGTTATGCCCAGTAGGGTTCTGTGTGTTTGCTGTCTGTTTGCCTTTCCAAGAGTAGCTGTGATAGAGTGTTCAATGATTCAAGGAGGGGATTTTGGTTAGATGGCATATAAAGCAGGCAAGACACATTTACATACATGGTAGAAGAAGCAAGCTTTAAGAAGCACAAACAATCACACACACACACACACACATTTGTTGGACAGTGCAAAGCTTCAACCACTTTCCATATATACTCACATTTTGTGGATGGAACAAAGCACCAACTTTATTTTTCTCACACTGCTTATATATCTCTGCACAATCTTTCAATTAGTATAAAATTTATACTGGTTACTTTCTATTTTCTTCTAGTGAATAATTATGAGAATATATAAGGAAAAGAATCTTCTCACTATACTTTTATGATGAGCTATTTATAAATTATGTTTATAAATATCCAATATTATCCCCAAGAACCAACACACATTTCTAACTAAAAAACTTGTTATAGATTAACAAGTTGTAAGCAAGTAAGGTATTTTTTTCAGCCAGTTTCTCTTACTGGTAGACTGAAATTTGCTGTTATACATAAAGGATTAGTTTTTATCTATCTCAAAAATTAATCCTTCAAAAATCTTAAAAGAATCACAAAACTAAACTTTTATGTAAAAACCTATCATCCCTTTCTACTTTGAATCCTCAGGGTGCACATTTGTTCATTAACCATGTTTTTCTTAAATCATATCAGGAATTAGAGGGAGGAAATAGGTACAAAGAAATAATAATCATCTGAACACCAGCCTGACTTTTGAAAAAAAAATGCATGCTTTTCGTAGTAATTGTTTCCAAGATCGTGGTTGAAGTATTAATCTGCATCAGCTGCAATCCTTGAGAAAGTTAGATCTAACTAACACTGTTGGTGGCAATGATATTGCCCAGTGAGGGGCTGGAACCCCCCTTAAATTTTCATACAATCCATAGATTATGAGGGATGTGATGTGAGGGCAGCAAGTAGAGAGACACTCTACAACAGCATGAGTGGTAACAGAGTGGTACCAGCTTTTAAGTGTTTAAGAGTGGTAAGAGCTTTTAAGTGGTTCACCTCACCAAGAATCCATCAAAGCCCAGTATTTTGGAGGTAAAATGTACATTCCTGGGAGCCCCTCTGCCATGATTAATATTCTAGTAAAATTAAAAATAATATTAATTTCTCATTTAATAGACCCTGCTTACAGTCCCCCCAAATTTTACTCCCCACGGTTCTTTCACTACCTCCCATCCTCTCCAGTTCCTACACCTTTCGGTCATCATTCATCAAATACTTCTCTTTCAAATATCTCTTCCTGCATTTCCTTATTCAACCCCATCTCCCTCCACTATGCCACCTGATCTTCTCTTTCTTGTCCACCTTTGTCCACTAATAAAATCCATTCTATATCCCCATACCATGGGCATCAATGTATGCACCCAAGTCCTTCCTCTATACCTAACTTCACTGGATCTACAGATTGTAGACAGGCCATCACATATGTAATGTAGAATGTGTTAATCTTTGTATTGCTGTCACCAAAAACTATAACCCAAGCACAAGTTGGGGAGGGTAGGACTTATTTGGTTTACACTTCTTCATTGCTATTCATCATCTGAAGACAGACAGAACAGGAACTGAAATGGGCCAGGTACCTAGAGGCAGGAGCTAATACAGAGACCATGGATGGGTACTGCTGCCACGCACACCAGTCGAGTCAGCTTGACAGGCCGAGAGGCCTGGAAGCACTCATGAGGCAAAGAGTTTCACGGAAGCTCACCTTCTGGAGTTTTGGCCTTCTCATTAACCCATATACTCATCCCCTATTCCCGCGTTAGTCTGGTGTATGGATCCACATGCTCTCTTTTAGTGTTATCTTATTATAAGTTATTTTTAAGATTGAATTCTGATATAGCTAAACTTTTGCCAGTGTTCCAATATCCTAGAAAGTCCTTGAGCTGACCATGGGCTTAGAATTCAGTAAGAATGTTGTCTATTCAGTGGCATTCAGAATTGCCTCTGGTATTATACTACCACTTTGAATAAAAGCTAAGTCACTGCCCTACACAAGAATTTATCATCATATAGGAAGAAGGAAGTTTGAGACCTAAGGAGGAAGCAGAGTACATACTTAGAACTATAGATAGCTGAGTTCCACCCATATACACGTATTTACAATTGCCTAGGGAAAAGGTGGTCTATACAATAGACTAAAATAGGAACTATAGCAAGGGCACGAAGCCCTTGACCCTGACTTCTAAGATTATGTGGATATTTGGTGGAGCTCTTTTTGATCCCAGTTGTTAACAGTGAATTTTATCCCAGGTGTTTCCTGTGAGAACTTCTGAGTTTGTATTCCTCCGTTTTCTGTAAGAATCCAGTAACCTCTTTGTACCTTGCTTGTGTGTCACCCAACTTTCCTATTCTCTTCTGTATAAAAAGTTTGATGCTCAATTTGACACATTACATTCAGATTCTACACAACCTCTCCTCTGTGTATCTGTCTATCATTTCATCCAACGCTTTGCCCACCTGTGACTAGAGATCCGTTCCACGCAGACAAAGGGGCCCAGAGTGTCTGCAGCATTCTGCTTAGTTTTTAGTTCCCCATGGTTTCATGCTTTCTCATAGACAACTCAGAACCACAAGCACATGGATGGCAGTATCAACAATTGGCAGAAATCCTACCCATCAATCATTAATTAAGAAACTGCCCTGCAGTCCTGCCTGCACAGACCAATCTTATGGAGACATTTTCTCAATTGAGATTCCCTACTCTCAGGGGACTTTACTTTGTGACAAGTTGACAAAAAACTATCCAGCCCAGTCAATATAAAACATATAAATCAACACATAACATATTTATCTTCCTGGGACTGGGATACGTTATTCAGGTTATGTTTTTGTTTTTAGTTTTTTTTTTTTATTTTTTTCTGTTTCCATCCATTTCATAACAGCTGAGTAATGTTCCATTGTATAAATATAACATATATGTTATACATTCTTCAGTTTATGGACATGTAGGTTGTTTCCAGTTGCAGATAATTATGAATACAGCAGCAATTAATATGGTTGAGCAAGTGTGCTTCTAGGAGGAAGAAGACTTTGTGAAACTTTCTGACCTATCAGGTGTCTGTTGTTATGTCCCCCCATTTAATATCTGATTTTGCTAATTTGGATATTATCTTTTCTATTTTAGTTAACTTGAATAATAGTTTGTTGATCTTAGTGATCTTGTCAAAGAAACAATATTTGTTCCAAAAATTATTTGTATTTTTCTTTCTATTTTATTTTTTTTCCACCCTGAGTTTTACTATTTCCTGCCACCACATCTTTTGGGTGTCATTTCTTCTTTGTGTTTGAGATCTTTAGGATGTGCTGTTAACGTGCTAATATAAGGTTTTGCTAATATTTTTTAACTCATTTTTATTAGATATTTTTCTTCATTTACATTTCAAATGCTATCCTGAAAGTTTCCTATACCTTCCCCTACCCTGCTTGCCAACTCACCCACTCCTGCTTCCTGGCCCTGGCATTCCCCTGTACTTGGGTATATTATCTTCACAAGACCAAGTGACTCTCCTCTCTTTGATGGCTGACTAGGCCATCCTCTGCCACATATGCAACTAGATACATATTTCAGGGGGTTACTGGTTTGTTCATAATGTTGATCCTCCTTTAAGGTTGCAGACCCTTTAGCTCCTTGGGTACTTTCTCTAGATTCCACATTAAGGGCCTTGTGTACCATCCAATAGATGACTGTGAGTATCCAATTCTGTATTTGCCAGGAACTGGCATAGCCTCACAAGAGATAGCTATTCCAGTGTCCTGTCAAAAAATTTTGCTGGCATATGCAATATTGTCTGGGTTTGGTGGTTGTCTATGGGATGCATCACCAGGTGGAGCAGTCTCTGGATGGTCCTTTCTTTTTTCTCACCTCCAAAATGTCTCTGTAACTCCTTACATGGGTATTTTGTTCCCCATTATAAGAACCAATGAAGTATCCACACTTTGGTCTTCCTTCATCTCGAGTTTCATGCGTTTTGCAAATTGTATCTTGAGTACTCTGTTTGGGGGCTAATATCGGCTTATAAGTTAGTACATATCATATGTACCAGAATTTCTGTATCCATTCTGTATCATATATTCTTCTGTTGAGTAACATCTGAGTTCTTTCGAGCAAATGGCTATTATAAATAATGCTGGTGACTGCTTCCAATTCTAAGAAGGGGCAAAGTGTCCACAATTTGGTCTTCATTCTTTAGTTTCATGTGTTTTGCAAATTGTATCTTATATCTCAGGTATGCTAAGTTTCCGGGCTAATATCCACTTATCAGTGTGTAAATATCATTTGAGTTCTTTTGTGATTGTGTTACCTCACTCAGGATGATGCCCTCCACATCCATCCATTTGCCTAGGAATTTCATAAATTCATTTTTTAATAGCTGAGTAGTACTCCACTGTGTAAATGTACCACATTTTTTGTATCCATTCCAATGTTGAGGGGCATCTGAGTTATTTCCAGCCTCTGGCTATTATAAATAAGGCTGTTATGAACATAGTGGAGCAGGATTCCTTCTTGCTGGTTAGGACATCTTCTGGATATATGCCCAGGAGAGGTATTGTGGGATCCTCTAGTAGTACCATGTCCAATTTTCTGAGGAACCGCCAGACTGTTACAGAGACAAAGTTTGGAGCTGAGACAAAAGGATGGACCATCTAGAGACTGACATGTCCAGAGATCCATCCCATAATTAGCCTCCAAACGATGAAAACGTTGCATAAACTAGCAAGATTTTGCTGAAAAGACCCGGATATAGCTGTCTCTTGTGAGACAAGGCTGGGGCATAGCAAATACTTAAGTAGATGCTCAAAGTCAGCTATTGGATGGAGCACAGGATTCTCAATGGAAGAGCTTGAGAAAGTATCCAAGGAGCTAAAGAGAACTGCAATGCTGTAGGTCCAATAACATTATGAACTAACCAGTACCCCAGAGCTCTTGACTGCATATGTATCAAAAGATGGCCTAGTAGGCCATCACTGGAAAGAGAGGCCCGTTGGACATGCAAACTTTATATGCCACAGTACAGGGGAATGCCAGAGACAAAAAATGGAAATGCGTGGTTAGTGAAGTGGGGGGTACGGTATGGGGGACTTTCTAAATGTACATTCTAAATGTAATTGAGGAAAATACGTAATAATAAAAAATATTAACAAAATAAATAAATAAGGCTGGTATGAACATCATAGAGAATGAATCCTTATTACACATCGGAACATCTTCTGAGTATTTGCCCAGGAGAAGTGTTGCTGGATCTTCTGGTAGTACTATGTCAATTTTCTGAAGAAGCACAAGACTGGTCCAGGTCCCTGCCAAGTGTATTCTGCAAAGGCCCCAGACATCCGGCCACTTTCCGAACCAGAGTAAAGGGGGTCTGCCGGGTGCAGAAGTGCTTTGCCTGAGCATTGGCAACAGACATCTTGGTTCTAGGACCCCACCGGGTGTATTCTGCACAGGTGAGAGTACAGAATACAGAAGCCAAAAGCTTCTGGGAGAGGTGGGAGCCACAGAGCTTCTAAGGCAGCCCACTTTTCGGGCCCCAGACAACTGGCAAATGTCCAGGCCAGAGGAAAGGGGTCTGACCAGTGCGGGAGCGCTTTGACGGAGCATCGGCGGCAGCAGATATCTTGGTTCCGGGACCCAGCCGAGAGTATTCTGCACAGGCTTCAGACATCTGGCCACTTTCCCAGCCAGAGGAAAGGGGTCTGCCCAGTGCAGGAGTGCTTTGCCTGAGCATCAGCTGCAGACATCTTGGTTCCAGGACTCCACAGAGTGTATTCTGGACGTGTGAGAGTGTAGAATACAGAAGCTAAAACCTTCTGGGACAGGCCAAAACAACTCAGCTTCAGGACAGGTCCTGTTTTGGGCCTTCTTCTTCGGCCAGGAGGGAGGTCTTTAGGCCATATATCTGTGCACCTTTCCCGTGAGAGGAGAGCTTGCCTGCAGAGAGTGCTCTGACAACTGAAATTCAGAGGAGAGATGTAGTCTACCAGGTCTGCTGATAGAGGCTAACACAATCACCTGAGGAACAAGCTCTAACCAGAGAAAACTATAACAACTAGCTCCAGAGATTACCAGATGGCCAAAGGCAAATGTAAGAATTGTACTTACAGAAATCAAGAACACAGCACTCCCACTCCACCTAGTCATGTGCACCCCAACAAAACCGAAAAGCTAGACCCGGATTTAAAAGCATATCTCATGAAGATGGTAGAAGACATCAAGAAGGACTTTAATAATTCACTTAAAGAAATACAGGAGAACACTGCTAAAGTGTTACAAGTCCTTAAAGAAAAACAGGAAAACACAACCAAACAGGTAGAATTCCTTAAAGAAAAACAGGAAAACACATCCGAACAGGTGATTTAAATGAACAAAACCATACTAGACCTAAAAATGGAAGTAGACACAATAAAGAAAACCCAAAGTGAGGCAACGCTGGAGATAGAAACCCTAGGAAAGATATCTGTAACCATAGATGCAAGCATCAGCAACAGAATACAAGTGATGGAAGAGAGAATGTCAGGTGTAGAAGATTCCATAGAGAACATCAGCACAACAATCAAAGAAAATGCAAAATGCAAAAGGATCCTAACTCAAAACATCCAGGAAATACAGGACACAATGAGAAGACCAAACCTACAGATAATAGGAGTTAATGAGAATGAAGATTTTCAACTTAAAGGGGCAGCAAATATCTTCAAAATAATTATAGAAGAAAATTTTTCAAACCTAAAGAAAGAGATGCCCATGAACATAAAAAAAGCCTACAGAACTCCAAATAGACTTGACCAGAAAAGAAATTCCTCCCAACACATAATAATCAGAAAAACACATTCACTAAAAAAAGATAGAACATTATAAGCAGTAAGGGAGAATGGTCAAGTAACATATAAAGGCAGGCCTATCAGAATTACACCAGACTTTTCACCAGAGACTAGGAAAGCCAGAAGAGCCTGAACAGATGTTATACAGACACTAAGAGAACTCAAATGCCAACCCAGGCTACTATACCTGGCCAAAATCTCAATAACCATAGGTGGAGAAAACGATGTATTCTATTTCTCCTTCCCTGTGTAATTTGTTGACAACTTTCTGAAGTATTATAACTATCTATCCTAAAATTTAACATTTTTTTTGTTTCATATTATTAATCAGTAGTTTGAAATAAGACCTTATTATGGCACTACCCAATGCAGGTAGAAAATATTCATAATTATTATTTTTTAAACAATATTGTGTATTTATGTTTAGGTAGGCATGAAATTATTAAGACAAAGTATTCTGTCCTCGTTCTAAAATCAGTTCTAGGTAACAGTAAAATAGTTCCTATGATCTAGAAGTAAACACAGAAAAATAGACAACAGGAATATATTACTTTAAACCTAGATGATATATATATGTACACAGTATATTTCAAATGAGTCACTAATCTTGTTGTCAGGGATCACAGATGTGTAATATGCTTGATTACTTTCTCTGCTAGTAGCATAAACAGAACATTCTGCCACTATATAACAGCAAGCCCTAAGAATTAAATTTCAAGATTGTTTATAACTTTATTTATTCATGTTCTATTACTCGAGTATGTGGTTTCTTCAGAAAGTGTTGTAGTATCAAGTTTTGGACTGTAACCAAGAGTAATGCCACTTAAATGTAATATTTTAAATAAACTTCCTAAAATGTGACATTCCGTATGGAATAACAGACATAATCCTATAATCATGCTTACCTAAACTTGTAATCTCTAATGTTTCCTCCTCCTACTATGTTGCATGTGTTCTGTCATTCCCTCCTTCCCTAAAGGCTTCATCCTTTCTTCCATGCCATGTGCCACTTTGGGGTTCCTTATCTCCACAGATACTCCAAGTTAAACAAAAAATCTAATAGTTGAAGCTAGACCAAATGTGATTACAGACAGGTAGCATTTCTCTTTATAGGCCTGACTTAACGCATTTATTATATAGTATTTTCAAATTCCATATACTCTCTAGCAAATTTAGTTACAGCTGATTGCATCTCCTTTTTTGAAAACAAAATCAACAAAAATGACTGAGCAAGTATCAATAGATAACCATGCTATCTTTTCTACACTCAAGTGTGATATAGGTGAGTCACCAGTTAGTTCTATTTTTAGATATTTTTAGCAAATTCCACACTGATTTTATCCTGGATGTACCAACTTAAGCACCCACCAGCAGTACAGCTGTACTTTATTCCCACATCGCTAATGCTTCTTGACTTTTGTTTTCCTGATTGTACTCATTCTTTAAGGGATGAGCTAGAATTTAAGTTTGGAGAAAAAAAGAGCACCAGAAAATTTTTTGTGGGAGCCATAGCTAGTGTTGAAAGATATAAGGAGTAATGTAATAAAGGGAATTGTTTCCTCGAGGTGAGTATCCACCAAGCTAATCCTGCAACTTGTGCAAAGAAATGTCCCAAGGATTGATCTGTTTATAGCAGAAAAACAACATATCAAATTTATGAAAAAATATTCAAGGAAGCAGGCAGGTTCTATCTAAAGCAGGCAAAAGAACTTGGCAACATCCACCATGTAGTTCTTTCATCAGATTAATGAAGGATACAGAAGGAAAAGAGCCATGGAGTCTTCCTACGTGGTTATGGAAAGCCACTGAGGGCATCCATGTTGCAGCGAAGTCCCTGCATAGATGCCTAGAGAGGCTTTTAGTGAAGGTATGAAAGGGAAGCCTATATTGTGATATAGCAATCAGGATGTAAGAAGGTCCACAGCTGTGCGATATCTCTCAAAGAATGCTACACACAAAGAATGGAACCATTCCAAGACAGAGAAATATATTGTAGTCATGAAACTAGATAGGAAGAGCTTTTTAAGCCACAATGTACATAAATTTAGGATTTGGGGTTTGTCTAGCTAGATTTGATCTTGATTTTCCCAATATTTCCTGTTTATGTTTCTTTTCCTCTTATTTTGAATGAGAATGTATAATCATGTCAGTGTACTTTGAAAGTAAACAATGCTTTGAATTTGATTTTATATGGTGTTACAATTAAGAAATTGTAATCTATTCTAAAAGATAAAATATGATTGTAGTTGTATATGGAATTTTATCTCATGTTAAGCATGATTCTGCCCTGAAAATTCATATACTTTATTTGCAGTTGTATATTGGATATAGGATACTATGCTAGGCATAACTATTGCTTTCCTTTGGAAATTAATATAATATAAGGAGATATGATTGTATGTCTTATTGACAAGAGGTATACTTATGATGGCTAGTCTTGGTTGTAACCCTGATAATATTAGGAATTCACTAAAACTCTGGGAATTTGGGGCACCTGTGAGGAATTTTTTTTCCTGATTTGATTATGTGAAATAGGAAGACCAACCCCAAATGTAGATCGTTTGTTCTGTTGTAGAAACAACTCTAAAATATAAATTTCATTGATGTCAGTTTTTTAATAAAAGTGTGTAGCAAGGACTAAATTCTAGTAGTTACAATCAAGATAGTTTTTATGATCCTACACTGTTTCTGTCTTTTATTACAGTGTTTCCTGAACACTGAGGTGGAGATTTGATGGTGACCTCCCTTGTAGGACTGAATGTTAGAAGGTCCCTCAGGCTTTGCATATTATCTGGCTGGTAGATTAGAAAGGAGATGGTTACAAGCAAAATTGGATGGATGAGCAGTTAGGCATTCCAAAGAGCAAATGGTGCTTGACTAACCTCGTAAGCTATCTCCCTCTATTCTCTGGGACTGGTTGTTGCTAGTCTATTTCTGTTTGTCCTTATATATCAGATTGATATTTCCCAAGTGTTGTTCTTCCATGCTCAGAACCCTTATTTTTAGTCTTATACCTGAACAAGCTTCCTTTCATTTTCAGCTGATCTGCTCAGGTTTCAGTATTAGAGAGCATCTCAGCAGAGCTTGCAGCTCTATAACCCTGCCACTCCCACTGCTGCTGCTTTCCAACTAGCATTTCTGGACCCATCACGTGTTCACCTGCAATTTTACTCCAAGATGATTTGGCGGGAATCAGGTCCCTACCTCTGCTTCATAAATGAGTTTCAGAAATAGTAAAATTGAGCTTTGTTCAGAATTTTGCCTTAGCTACATCTTTCTCTTCTCTTCCTAGCTCCCTGTTCTCTTCCAGGTTTCCAAGATTCCTTTCCAGATTAGAACCCAGACATGTGAGCCGCTGGCCAGACACAACACATTTGAATTGGTACTTGTGTGTGAATTACACATCTACATGCTCCTGAGGCTGTCAGGAGTATAATCTGTTTCACACTCAGCAACACTGAGTCTAGGAGGCTAAAGGCAAGCTAATGGCTAACAGAAAGAATGTATTGAAACAAAGTTGCAGAGTGTTGAGTCCTGAAACAATGAAAGGCAGAGATGACCCTGCCTTAAGTGCTTCTCTCTCTGACAGGCAAATGCCAAACAGAAGTCAATTTATTTCTTGATCTCTTGAGGTTCTATGCCCCTTCAGGGTTCTCATTCTCTAAGCTCTGCATGCATGCCCGACATGACTAGGTCATGTTATGTCTTCTGCTGATCAGAGGAAGGATTTGTCCTGCTTTATAGCCCGGCCCCAGGAAGTTAGAACCCAATAAAAGCAGACCTAATGATTTATATGAACTCAGGCTGTGTCCTTTATTATCATAGCACAAGGAATGCTAAAATATGGATAGTTATGGTGAATTTGATCCTGGCTCATTGCCACAAGACTCTAGGTGTCTGTGTAAAGGTTTCTCTTGGCTGCATGAGCTTTGCCAATTTAGATATCTGAAGCCTTATGTCATGGACCTTGGCCCACAAAAATCCTGATTTCTTTTCTCCAGTTTTTTCCAGCATGAATCCTAGATACTGCTGAAATATTACTTCTGAGTCAGACATTGAGCAAAATTTTGTGTATGAGATCTTACAAGAGAGCTTTATACAATGCCCAAGTCTGCCTTCAAGATAAACAAGCCAGTTCAGAACTACCTTTACTGGGATGCTCCATATTCTCTACCCAGAAATCACTGTATTTTCCCCGGGACCACTTTTTCTTTTCTCAGCTTGAAGTCTAGATTACTTCTGCCTCTCTCTGATTTCTATGCTCCCCATTCTCTCTCCCATGTAGATGCTTCAGGGATGAATCATCTCTATAGAAAGGGACTGACTGGTTTAAGAGAAGTTCAAGTTGCTACAACAGTAGTGGTATCAGAGTGGTTGACCAGAACTCTCCAGGTTACAACAGACTATTCATAGAAGGGACTGCAGATATCGTGGTGAATTGTGGAGAGCCGGTACGTGCTGCAAGCAATTACGTGCGTGCCGCCAGTAATCTCTGAGAAGAGCCATGTGTGCCGTGAGCAATCAACATTATAAGATGGTGCGGGCCTCCACTGTGCCTAACTAGTAAACAAGCCTTGTACGCAGGTGCGAGAGTGAATTCACTCCTAGTCACTCCCATTCTCGGGGTGTAATAGTGGGGTGATGGGCAAGCAATGAATCAGGAGCTGTCATGCCATATCAGGTGCTGAAACGTCTCGCTGCTGGTTATAAAAGCAGTGCCATTTTCCCGGATCGGGATCTTCCTGAGAAGCAAGCAATAAAGCTCTTGCTGAGGAAGATTCTGGTTTGTTGCATCTTTCATGCTGGTCGAGCTGGACGCAATAAGTGGTGCCAAAACCCGGGAACTGTCATCACACCAGCGCAAGGAAGATCCCTCATTCACGGGGCAGAATCAGAACTGTGGGACAAAAGGCTCTACAAGGTACGTACAATCTTGAAATTTCTCCAGAGTTAGAAGCCCTTTTGATTGTTTGCATGGCGATTACACTTTTCCTTTTGGTTTCGTTTTGTTTCCACCACTGGAACTGTTGACTGGTTCTTAGTCGCAGTCAGGCCTGGACAGCACCTGGACAGCAACCAATTTCAGGCCCCGTCAGGCCTGGACAGCGGCAGTATGGGAATCTCCCATTCTATAGTAGTGGGCTTACGCTCAGTCCTGAAGCAGTGTGGCCTAAAAATCGCCACTAAGACCTAAGAGGGATTTGTCAGAGAGATAGACCGTGTTGCACCATGGTATGCTTGCTCATTGTCATTAACTGTCGCCTCTTGGGACAAACTGAAAGGAGATCTAGTTAGGGAACAACAGAAAGGCAAACTTAAAGGAGGGATTATGCCGCTATGAAATTGGTGAAATCGTGTTTAACAGATGAGGATTGTCAGCAAATGGTAGAAGCGGGGCAGAAAGTTCTGGACGAAATTCAAGAAAGTCTATCAGAGGTAGTGCGGGGAGAGAGAGGAAAAATAGAGAGGAAACAAAGTGCACTGAAGAATTTAGGCCTTTCCATGAGCCTTGAGACCGAGGAAAAGAGAATGTCAGGGAAAATACCTGGGGAGGGATTAGAAAAAAGGATGGAAAGGGAGAGAAGAAGGGAGATCGAGCTGGAGAGGCACATAAGGAAAGAAGCCTCTACCCACCACTAGATGAGTTTAAGCAGCTAGCTGTCAGTAGCTCAGAATCAGATAAGGAACTTATTCCTATGAGGAAACAGACTTAGAGAAGAAAGCGACAGGTTGTGAGGGAGAAAGATACCAGTCAGATGAAAGACAAGTTAATCAGTTACAGAATAACATGAAAGCAGCTAGAGACAAATGTCAAATCATTGCGCGGTCTTCGGATATGCAACTTCAGGGTTCTAGTGCACCTCCGCCTTCTGTGCAGAGGCACAATTCTGAGCCTTATGTGCAGAGGTATCATTCAGACTCATATATACCAAAAGAGGAACAGAGGAAGATACAACAGGCATTTCCAGTTTTTGAAAGAGCTGAGGGAGGGCGTGTTCACGCTCCAGTAGAATATAAACAGATTAAGGAGCTTGCAGAAACAGTCCGTGTTATGGAGTCAGAGCTAATTTCACTGTAGCACAAGTTGAAAGGCTTGCAACTCACACTATGACTCCTGGTGATTGCCAGACTATAGTAAAAGCTGCAGCCCCCAGTATGGTGATGTATCTTGAATGGAAAGCTTTGTGGCAGGACTCCTGTCAGACGCAGGCAAGGGCCAATGCCACCATGGAAGGAAACCAAAGGACATGGACATTTGAATTGCTTACAGGTCAGGGACAGCATGCTGCTAACCAAACAGATTATCATTGGGGAGCATACGCCCAGATCTCAGCTGCCACTGTTAAGGCATGGAAGGCACTCTCTAAGAAGGGAGAGGCAAGTGGGCATTTGACCAAGATCACTCAGGGCTCCCAGGAGTCGTACTCAGATTTTGTGGCTAGAATGACAGAGGCAGCACGAGAATATTTTGAGATACAAAAGCAGCTATGCCTTTAATTGGACAGTTGATATATGAACAGGCTACCCAGAAATGCAGGGCGGCTATTACACCTGGAAAAAGCAAGGGACTGCAGGACTGGTCGAAGGTTTGCCGTGAACTTGGTGGGCCACTCACTAATGCAGGTTTAGCAGCTGCCATTCTACAAGTGCAAAAATGCACTGACATGGCTGAGCTCAAACTCTGCTATAATCGTGGCAAACCGGGACACTTAAAAAAGGACTGTAGAGCCCTTGTTAAAAGGAGAGCACCAGGATTGTGCACTAAGTGTGGAAAATGATATCATTGGACTAGCGCTTGTCGTTCAATCAGGGACATTCGAGGCAGGCTCCTGCAGCCAGGATTCCCTCAAGCAGTAGATAATGACACCATTTCAAAAAACCAGTACAGGGCCCTCAGGTCTCAGGGCCCGAAAACATATGGGACCTCGACAGGCGAAAGGTGGACCCCACAGTCCGCAGGGCAACACCCAATTCATGCTGATCCCTCAAATGGGAGTGCAGCCTATTCCTACTAACTATAAAGGACCTCTGCCATCTGGGAGTGTCGGCCTAATATTGGGCAGGGCTTCCCTTACACTACAAGGTCTTATTGTTCACCCTGGAGATGTAGATCAAGATTATGAAGGGGGACTTCAAGTTCTCTGTTCCTGTCCTCAGGGTGTCGTTTCTATTTCACAAGGAGATAGAATAGCTCAGTTAGTAATTCAGCCAAGCCTACATGGCTGTTTTCCCTCTTCTGGTGTCCCACAAGCTACCAGAGGGATTGGTTCTATTGGAAATGATTCGGCTTATTTAATAATGCCTATAGATTCCAGGCCTTCTTTAGAGTTAGTTATAGAAGGGAAACAATTTAAGGGGATTTTAGACACAGCAGCAGACAAAAGTATTATTTCTTCTCACTGGTGGCCGAAAACTTGGCCAGTTATTCAGTCATCACATTCTTTGCAAGGTTTCGGTTATCAGTCCTGTCCCACTATTAGTTCCCGTTCTTTGAGCTGGACAGCGCCTGAAGGTCAAATGGGACGATTCACTCCTTATGTCTTACCACTCCCAGTAAATCTCTGGGGGAAAGACATCTTACAGGCACTAGGACTGACCTTAACTAATGCATGCTCGCCACAAGCTGTTCGAATGATTAAGAAAATATGCTATAAAGAAGGAAGGGGATTAGGAAAAGGAGAGCAGGGTAAACTTGAACCTATCCCTCAAAAAGGTAATAATGGGAGACAAGGTTTGGATTTTTTCTAGAGACAGCTGTTGAGGGTTCCATGCCCATACCATGGCTTACAGAGGAAGTTGTATGGGTTCCCCAATGGCCTCTCTCCTCTGAAAAATTAGAAGCAGCCACAAAACTAATTTCTGAACAGCTACACTTGGGTCATTTAGAGCCTTCTACCTCACCCTGGAATACACCTATTTTCGTAATTAAGAAAAAAATCTGGCAAATGGCGCTTATTACATGATCTTAGAGCAATTAATGCGCAAATGCATCTGTTTGGACCAGTTCAGCAAGGGCTACCATTACTTTCTGCCTTACCCTAAAATTGGGAAATTATAATCCTAGACATTAAAAATTGCTTTTTCTTTATACCTTTATGCCCTCAAGATAAGCAAAGATTTGCATTTACGATCCCAGCCATTAATTACTTAGAGCCAGATCAAAGATACCAATGGAAGGTCCTACCTCAGGGGATGGCGAATAGCCCCACCATGTGTCAACTGTATGTACAATTGGCACTTAAGTCAGTTAGAGAACATTTTCCATCATTACAGGTGATAATTTATATGGATGACATTTTGATTTGCCATAAAAATTCAGAGTTATTGCAAGATGCATACCTTATATTAATAAAATCGTTAGGGCAATGGGGATTGCAGGTGGCCACCGAAAAGGTGCAAGTTGCTCGAATGGGAGCCTTCCTAGGGTCACTTATTTATCCTGACAAAATTGTTCCTCAAAAATTAGAGATTCGCAAAGATCAACTACATACCTTGAATGATTTTCAAAAATTGTTAGGAGATATTAATTGGCTGAGACCCTTTTTGAAAATTCCATCAGCAGAATTAAAGCCCTTATTTGACATATTAGAGGGAGATACCCATATCTCCTCCGACAGAGCACTTACCCCAGCTGCATGTCAAGCTTTACAAATTGTAGAAAAGGCCCTACAAGATGCTCAATTACAACGCATTGACGAGTCAAAGTCATTTGAATTGTGCATATTAAAAACTGCACAGTTACCAACAGTGGTCTTATGGCAAAATGGGCCCTTGTTGTGGGTCCATCCTAATGCTTCCCCTGCAAAAATCATTGAGTGGTATCCTAATGCAGTTGCTCAACTTGCACTTAGGGGGATAAAAGCAGCCATTACTTATTTCGGGTAAGAACCTTATATAGTAAGTGTACCTTATACTTCTGCTCAAGTTCAAACCCTGGCAGCAACAACCAACGATTGGGCAGTCTTGGTTGCCTCCTATTCAGGACAAATTGATAACCATTATCCAAAACATACAATTTTACAATTTGCCTTAAGCCAAGCTATAGTGTTTCCAATAATAACAGTCAAACACCCACTTCCGGATGGGGTAGTAGTGTATACAGATGGATCCAAATCTGGTATAGGTGCATATGTAGTAAATGGCCAAGTAACATCTAAACAATATAATGATTCATCACCCCATGTTGTAGAGTGTTTGGTAGTTCTAGAAGTCCTTGAAACTTTCCTGGGACTGCTCAATATTGTATCTGATTCCTTATATGTGTTCAATGCAGTTAATATGCTTGAAGTTGCAGGCTTAATTAAACCAACTAGTAAGCTTGCTCACATTTTTCAAAAGATTCAGTCAGCCTTGTTATACAGAAGACATCTTGTCTATATTACTCATGTTTGAGCTCATTCTGGCCTTCCTGGCCTCATGTCTCATGGAAATGACTTAGCAGACAAAGCCACTAGAATCGTGGCTGCTGCTTTGTCCTCACAGGCAGAGGCTGCAAGAGAATTTCATGAATGCTTTCATGTGACACCTGAGACATTACACCACCGTTTTACTTTAACCAGGAAAGAATCTCGTGACATTGTCACCCAATGTCAAAACTGTTGTCAATTTTTACCTACTCCTCATGTAGGGGTAAATCCTCGTGGCGTCAGGACATTACAGGTCTGGCAAATGGATGTCAGTCATATTTCCTCCTTTGGGAGAAATCAATATTTACATGTTTCTATTGACACCTGCTCTGGTGTAATATTTGCCACACCTTTAACAGGTGAAAAAGCCTCTCATGTTATTCAGCACTGCCTAGAAGCGTGGAGTGTGTGGGGCAAGCCCACAATTCTAAAAACGGATAATGGGCCAGCATATAAATCTACTTAATTTCAACAATTTTGTCATCAAATGGATGTCACTCATTTGACTGGCCTTCCTTATAATACTCAAGGACAAGGCATTGTGGAATGTGCCCACCGCAAACTCAAATCTTATAAAACAGAAAGGGGGAGTTGATGAGACTCTGCCCTCAGTGCCAAGAGTAGCAGTATCTATGGCACTCTTTACACTTAATTTTTTGAATCTCGACGAGCAGGGACACTCTGCAGCTGAGCGACATAGCTCAGACCCTGATAGACCAAAAGAAATGGTCAAAGGGAAGGATGTTTTAACTGGTCAGTGGAAAGGCCCGGATCCTATCTTAATCAGATCCTGGGGAGCTGTTTGTGTTTTTTCACAGAGTGAAGACAACCCATTTTGGCTGCCGGAATGACTCATCCCCAGGATATTCATCAAGGATGGTGCAGAAGATGCTGACCTCCCGAGGACTGTTCCTGATCCTGACAATGCTGAACTTGTCTCAGGTCCCTAGTATAATGGGCCAGCAGAGATGGGCTATTCTCTCAACTTTCCCTAAACCAATGCCAGTTCGCTATGATGCTATAGTTTTTCCAAAATTCTTTACTACTGATAAAACAGTGGATTTGCCATATTTACCCTATGATCCCAACCCGAGCACCATTAGGAGAAAATCGCACTTTACTAGAACAGGGTTCTTTATGTTTTTGAATTAATGGACTAGGAAATTGTATCAACCTCACAGCCCAAGCTTTGGGGAAGTTTAATGAGCATAGAGGAGGTTGCGTGAGCACAACCCAAGATACTTCCAATGTAGAGATAACCTTTACAAATCGGACCTTTTGGCACGAGGTAAATTGGGTTAATGGTACATTTCTACCACCTAACTTTTCAGACAAAAAACGTCCACACCAACCAAAAATAGCCCCTCATTGTAGTTTGGAAGATGAAGGGCTGATCCTGCCTTGGTCTGATTGTCAATCCTCCATCACTCATTGGGCAGATCAGAGTAAAACCTTTTCCTTTTCTCCCAACATGATAGATAACCCAGAGAAGGAATTTGTTATGAAAAAGGGACTTTTCATACAGGACATTAGAATGCATCCCTTTCACAAGTGGGTGCTTTGTGGAGTCAATGGCAGTTGTACAGAACTCAATCCTTTGATCTTTATCCAGGGAGGAGCAGTTGGAAAGGCTTCTTTTACTGGCATCTCAAGATTTGCCCAGTATTGGGGAATACATGATGCCTCCCTGGACTCTTATGGATATAGTAATACCAGTGCAGAGATCACTGGGTTTAATAAAACTTTGGTAAACCAGATTAATTATCCATCTACCACAGTCTGTGTTTACCCCGCTTTCTTGTTTATTCTTTCAAATGATTCATTTGAAATCTGTTCCAATGATAATTGTTGGATTTCTCAATGTTGGGATGTAACAAAGAACACCCGTGCCATGGTGGCACGGATCCCACGTTGGATCCCTGTTCTGGTGGATACACCCTCCATCTTATCTATGTTTTGAAAAAAGAGAGATTTTGGCATTACTGCTGCCGTGATCATAGCAATTTCAGCCAGTGCAGCTGCTGCTACAGCTGCAGGGTATGCTATGGTTAGTGCGGTTCAATCAGGCACAAAATTAAATCAGCTTTCAGCAGATCTGGCTGATGCCATCACTGTCCAAACTTCTGCTAGTACCAAGTTAAAGGGAGGGCTGATGACTTTGAATCATTGCCTTGACCTGGCGGAAGAACAGATAGGTGTTCTATACCAGATGGCCCAGTTGGGTTGTGAAAGAAAACTGGAAGCTCTGTGCATTACCAGTGTCCAATATGAAATTTTACTTATGCAGCTAATATGTCTAGACAGGTTTCTTTATATCTTGCAGGAAACTGGTCTGAAAGATTCGATGAGACCCTTGAGGTCCTTAGAGCGGCCGTTCTAAAGATCAACTCAACACGAGTGGACCTGTCATTGACAGAGGTCCTCTCCTCCTGGATTTCATCTGCCTTTTCTTATTTTAAGGAATGGGTGGGGGTAGGTTTATTTGGCGTTGCCACCTGCTGTGGAATTGTGGTCATGCTCTGGTTGGTTTGCAAGCTCAGAACCCAACAAACACGTGACAAGGTTTTGATAACCCAAGCACTTGCTGCCATCAAGCAAGGGGCCTTCCCTGAAATCTGGCTATCTATGCTCAAAAATTAATTGACATTGGTGGCTGTCCTCTTTTATAGAGTTCGCCCTAGTTTATTTAGTAGTTAATGTCACATAGCACTGTGGTATCCAGGGACGGGCAACTTTCCTCATGCACAGATCAACCTAAGACACGGGGCCCGGTGGCGATAGGGTTACCCTATGACAGGAAAGGCTGTGACATTGGAGGAATGACCTAAGACAGGAGCCACAGTGGATGGGCAAAGTTACACAGGCCTAGACCAGCCTCAAGTTTTAATAAAATAAAAAGGGGAAGATGTGGAGAGCAGGTACGTACTGCGAGCAATCTCGTGCATGCCACCAGTAATCTCTGAGGAGAGCCGTGTGTGCTGCGAGCAATCGCCATTATAAGATGGCGCGGGCCTCCGCTGTGGCTAACTAGTAAAGAAGCCTTGTACGAAGGTGCGAGAGTGAATTCACTCCTAGTCACTCCCATTCTCCCATTCTCGGGGTGAAATATTCAGGTGATGGGCAAGCAATGAATCAGGAGCTGTCATGCCATATCAGGTGCAGAAATGTCACGCTGCAGGTTATAAAAGCAGCGCCATTTTCCCGGTTCGGGATCTTCCTGATAAGCAAGCAATAAAGCTCTTGCTGTGGAAGATTCTAGTTTGTTGTATCTTTCTTGCCAGTTGAGCGGGACGCAATAGTGAATAGCTTTTACCTCCCTGCTGTTGCTCTCCTAGTACTGACCAGAAACTGAGGTGCCATTTCCAGCAGACTGTTCTAGGACATAGTCATAGAACACATCTTCCTTCGAAAGCAGCTTCTAGGCTTCATTGGAAAACCTTAAATCTGTGAATATTGGGAACAGAGTCTGTACATAGCTCAGTTGACAGAGTGACTGCCTAGCATTTAGGATGCCTAGGACTCAGTGATTAGTGCTGTCTTTACTTTATTGCCTTTAGTGGGTCTACTTATTATATTGTAATACACTTGGGATCATAGAAAGGGATATCATGATGACCTAAGACCAAGACTGTCAATGATGTTGGTTAGAGTCTTCTCTTGTATCCTCAGGCTAAAGAGACCTGATACCAGAGTGACTCACATTACTGAGAAACTCAAGTTCCTATTTCATTTCTTTTTAAGGCCTCTTAATTCAAAGAGTCATTGCCATTACAAGGTGTAACCATCACACACTTTATCTCTTTTATCTAGGTGATTTCCCAGTGTTCTTTACTTGGTTCATCAGCTCTAGGATTCAATGCAAAATAGCAACCAATAGTATTAAAATCTTGGATAGAACAGATATATAACAGTAATTACTTTGCCTGAATATATTAGTACAAAATCTGACATAACTGAACAAATGGAAACTAGGCTTGTGTCATGGATTAGAGGGCCTAGATCTTTTTCACAGCAGGTTATGCACCCTTTAGGATCCTCTGTAGAAACAATGAGGTACAATGGTCACTGATCATTCTTAACAGAGAGGCCCTTCTCTACAGGTAACAGATTCCTAGATCCACATTAAGTTGATTCCTGCTAAGACGGTCTATAGTGTATGACCATGTTAAATTCATGCAGGAAGCTACTGAAAAACAAAGCATTGTTCCAATCAGCAACAGACAGGACACAGAGCTCTGAGTATACAGCCAAGGGGAAATTTAAGTCATAGGGGTTAGGCTAATATCCTCTGATCTAAATTGTTCTGATCATGTCTTAATAGCTATGTATCTTAGTACCTGAAAACTATTTCCCTACATTCATTTGCTTATTCATGATTGGAATATATATTGTACGCTTTCTCATTTCGTGGTATGTTAAATTTGAAACTTGGTATAAAACTGTTAATAATCCGAATGTGCAGTATTCAATTGCATTATATATGCCTTAAACACCATGAGAAGGAAGGAAATGAATATAATAAATCTTTTTTTTTTTTTTTTGCCATGTAATACAAACTTATTCAGAAAACCTACTGAAAGACCCCCGTGGGGAGTCCCTTCTCGGGCAAGCGCGCACCCAGTAGGACACTGAGACCGAACTCACTGTAATTATACAAGGCTTTAATGGCGTACAAACACACAAACATCAAAGGTTCGCTCAAGCCAGAATGCTGAGGACGAAACTCATGCACCGCGCAGGGGGCAGGGGAGTTCAACCCCAGCCCAAACTTTTTACAGGCTTATAAAGGCAAAAACCACAAACCAAAAACAGGGGAGCCAAAAGAATTTGCGCCATTACACATAATTGGCTTATTTAAATGGCGGCAGGATGATTACAAATTAGCAGGGTAATATGTACCTGCTAAAATGGAGAAAGACACAAGGGCTTGGGACTTCTCGAGGTCAGCAGGACACCTGGTCAATGTATGATTTATGGGGTCTATAGGGAGGTGCCATCCTGCCAGATGGCCATTTGGTCTGCCCTGATAGCAGTGGCTAGTTCCTGCATTCTCTTTTTAATCTTTTATGGCCGGAAATTCTTAGCTACAGGGTGAGTATGGCTGTGCCTGGACCCGCCTGGGTCTATTCTTCAGCCCTGAATTTCTTGAACTTACATACCACAATGCTATAAGACCCAAAATTATAAGTTTTTGCTGTTCATTACCCACTTCTTTTAGTGGATAGCTCTAATCTTAGAACGACCTTTCTTCTTGTTGATATTGCTGTCTGAGGACCATGACTTGTATGGTGTTTATTTTATCTTTAACAAAAGCAACCAGCTTATTTAAAATACATGGCCCAAAAGAAAGCAGGAGGAAAAAATAATCAGAGGGCGTGCCAGGGTGGAATCAGTGTCGTAAAACAGGGAGACCTGTTAAACCAATTTTCATACCATCCTTAATACGCTTCTCTTTCTTTGCTTCATTTTTCTAACCTTTCTCTGAGCTTAGCCATGGAGTCCCTGATAAGACCAGAATGGTCTACATAAAAACAACACTCTTCTTTTAGTGCGGCACAGAGTCCACCTTCTTTGAGAAAAAGTAGATCTAGCCCCCTCCTGTTCTGTAGCGAGGTCAAAGATTCTTCAAGTTTGGTGATGGACTGCTCTAGTGCTCCTAGGTCTGCATCCATAGCGGTTGTGCAATTCATGAAAACAGTGGGGGGTCTGTATCAAGGCAGTTGTGCCTGTGCCGACCCCAGCTGCTGTTCCTAGACCCAAAAGCACTGCTAAGGTCATGGTAATGGGTTCCCTTTTATACCGGGTCCAGTGGTTGAATCCATTGACAAAAAACTGTCATCATGATACAGAAGCCTAGGAACCCTCTGAACTAAACGACAATAATCTTTAGAAGTATTAAAAACAGAAGTAAATACACAGGGAGTGAGTCCAGTGTTGCAAGCCCATACTGTGACTAAGGGAGGGACTAAGTACTGACCTCTATTACTGGAAGACTGGAGATGATGAGTCTGATTACAGAGTTACTTTTTGTCATGTGGGACTTGTTCCAGGCAAAGTCCATTTCCCGAGACAGCTGCTAATGTTAGTTTTCTGTTTTCTCCCCAAGGACACTGAGAATTGTCCTCAGCCTTATTGTATGTCTTGACTTGAGCAACTCCCTCATAATATGGGGGATTGGAGGCATAACACAGCCAACAAGACTTAGTGATTTTGGGATTGGTACAATTGCGTACCAAAAAGCCCCCTGTATCATACTAAACAGACGGTTTTCAGTATCTGGGGGAGTAGGGGCAATGTAAGTTTCAGGTCTGAGGAAGGGGTATAGACTTCTGTTGGAATAGCTGGACCAACTAGGGTATGTCCGGGAAAAGTAGGTCTGGGAAGGGATATTGGAGGTTTTTTAACAAGAACGGGGTAGGTCCTACTGCCTGGGTTGGGGGACACTTCATCTTTAGCCGTATCTTAAATGTGAATCCAGGGCCCGTCCCTGTCACATAAAATGTTAGGCCCCACAGTCTTCCCTTTATTCAATCTTTTTTGTCTCTTTTGCTTTTTGAGTAAAAGTGATGTTTAAGGAATCATGGCCCTTATTTCATCTGGATACTATAATAATATCAAGCTAGAGGAAGGGTCCCAATGAGTGGTACCAGTGGTTTCACATCTCCACTGACTACAGAAGTTGCCCTCTATTCCCCCACACCAGCGAGCCTCTTTTTTATTTGCCCTATCCCTGGGACAGACATAAAAGGGCTCCTGACAAAGTCTCCTCTGTTGAGACCTGCTACTACAGCCTGGTATATCTGCAATGTACTTTCCTTGGGAACTTAACCCCTGGTGATATGGCTGCTTGTGATAGATTACCTCATCTTGGGGCACCGTTTCATGTGACTCTTCAGGGATATCCCAGGCATCTAATCCATCTATCAGGGCACAGATTTCAGGAAACAGAGGGGGACACCATGTATAAGGGGGGGGGCTTTGAAGTACTCCTTACAGTATCTCCAGCTTGAGAGATGGCCTCCCATGTCAGGGTCATAAGAGTGTGAGGATTATTACCCAAGGTTGGTGTACAGCGAAGGCACAGTTTAAGAGAATTATCAGTAGCGGCCACTGTCCAATTTTCTCTGAGGTCTTCTTCATCCTGGTTGGATGCCTTTTTTTTATGTGGGATGCGTGGATCCAGGCAGCGATCCTGTCTACCTTTGCTACCTTGGCGCTGGTCAGCAGCACTAGATAAGGTCCCTTCCACCGTGGCTCAAGCATGCCAGCTCGATGTTGTCAGACCAGAACTGAGTCCCCGACCTGGAACCTGTGGGGCACTGCACTGCTCCCTGTTGTGTAGGCTTCTTTAATCTGGTCCCAGATCTGTGTTCTGACAACTTCTACGGCCTTTAAATGGGTAAACAGAGAAGAGGGTGAGGAAGAGTCAGCACTGGAATTCAATATCCCATCAGACTCGGTCAAGGGGGGTGGTCCCCGATGTAGAATTTCATAAGGAGTAATGCCGAAACACCCAGGTGTGTTTCGGGCCCTAAGGAGCACAAAGGGAAGGAGGGTCACCCAGTCTTTACCACTGGTCTCAAAAGCTAATTTAGTTAGGGTTTCTTTTAGAGTCCTGTTCATTCCTTCTACCTATACTGATCTCTGGGGTTTATAAGCACAATATAACTTCCAATTGTTCCCCAAATGTGTGGCTAATTCCTGACTTACCTGGGCAACAAATGCAAGCCCATTATCCAAGCATATTACCCTGGGGATCCCAAACTGGGGTAGGATCTTTTCAACGATCTTCTTGGTCACCACCTGAGCAGTTTCAGACTTGGTGGGGAAGGCTTCTACCCATCCTGAGAAAGTGTCTATGAAAACTAGTAACTATTTATTACCATATTTTCCTGGTTTGATCTCAGTGAAGTCTACTTCCCAGTAAACTCCAGGTCTATCCCCCAGTTGTCGTTTTCCTTGTTCATTAAAGGGGCGTGCAGCATTAATTAGGGAACACACTTGCAGGATTTAGTTACTTGTTCGTCTAGTAGCCTGAGCACATAATAGTTTGAGGACTGGATTAAATCACACAATTTCTTTGCTCCCAGATGTGTCAGGGGATGGATGCGTTTTACATATGCCTTTCCTTCTCTATAGGGCAAAATAATTTTTCCTTCTTTTGTTCTTGCTATCCCATGGTAGCTAAATCCTTTGGACTTCCCTTGTTCTTCAAGATCTTCAATCATCTCATAATCTTTGGAGGTGTATTCAAAACTGATCTCTGGGGTCCCTTTTGGTTCTTCTATACTCTCTACAGGCAGCGCAGGGATGCCTTGTACCACCTGTTTGGCCACCCAACCTGCCATCTGATTTCCCTGGGCTACAGCACCTTGCCCCTTTTGATGGCCAAGGCAGAGGATGATGGCCACTTTCTTGGGCATGTGTATAGCCTCTAGGAGGGCCAAGATTTCTTCTTTATTTTTGATTTCCTTGCCTGCCGAAGTAAGTAGCCCCCTTTGTCTATAGATGGCCCCATGAATGTGGGCTGTGGCAAAAGCATAGTGGCTGTCAGTGTAAATATTGATTGCCTTACCTTCTGCCAGCCGCAGAGCTTTAGTTAGCGTCAGGAGCTCAGCCTTCTGAGCCGAAGTTCCTTCTGGAAGTTAACTTGCCCAAATTACATGTTTTCTGTCAACCACTGCCTCTCCTGCTCTTTATTTTCCCTCCACCACAAAGCTGCTACCATCTGTGTACCAGTCAGGCACACCTGGCCAAGTTCGGTCAGTCAGATCCTTTCTCGATCCAGTTTCTTCAGCCAGGATATCAGCACATTGGTGTACCCAGGTAGAGGCATCCGTCTTGGGGAGGAGGGTGGTAGGATTGTGGATGGCAGGTAGGGCAAAAGTCACTCGGTCATTTAGCAACAGGCTCTGGTAGTGGGTCATCCGGGCATTTGTCATCCAATGGTCAGGGGGCTGTCATACAATACTCTTTAACGCATGGGGAGTGATTACACTCACATGCTGACCTAGAGTAAGCTTGCCAGTATCTTTAACAAGTAGGGCTACTGCAGCGATGGCTTTTAGGCAGGAGGGCCATTCACTGGCAACTGGGTCCAATTTTTTAGACAGGTAGGCCACTGGCCTCTTCCAGGGCCCCAGAGTCTGAGTCAGGACTCTGCGGGCTACTCCAGGTGGCTCATCAACGTATATGGTGAAAGGCTTAGTCAAATCTGGCAGGGCCAAAGCCTGGGCTGCAAGCAGAGCAGCCTTTGTGCTGTTAAAGGCTTTTTGGTGTTCCTCTGTCCAGGTGAACGGGACTTTTTCTTTAGTGAGTGGGTACAGAGGTGCCGCCAACATTGTGGACCCTGGTATTCAGAGTCTACAAAAGCCTGCCGTTCCCAGAAACTCACGTACTTGTCACAGAGTGGTGGGGCTTGGGATCTGCATCACAGTCTTCTTTCGAGCTTCGGAGAACCACTGCCTTCCTTCTCGGAGGGAGTATCCTAGGTAGGTCAAGTCCATATGGCATAGCTGAGCTTTCTTAGGAGTACACCAATTCACTTTTTTCATTTAGAAGCTTCTTGATCCTGTCAAGGCACAGTTCCTGGGTTGAAGCTGCAAGGATTAAATCATCTCCATACTCCAGGAGAGAAATTTGGAGGTTCTGTTCCCTAAAGGGCATAAGGTTGTGGTGGACCACTTCATCAAAAAAAGTGGGTGAATTTTTGAACCTCTGTCGCAGCCTAGTCAAAATTAGCTGACCCGTATATCCTCCTTCAGGGACTCGCCACTCAAAAGCACACAGAAGTTGACTGTTCAGGTGTAATCTGAGACAGAAAAAGGCATCTTTCAAATCCAGGACAGTGTACCAGGACCGTTCAGGTGGTAAGGAACTCAGCAAGTTGTGAGGGTTGGGCACAGTTTAGTGAATGTCCTGTACCCGCTTATTGACTTTTCTTAAGTCCTGGACAGGCACATAGTCATTTGTCCCAGGTTTACACACTGGCAGGAAGGGGGTATTCCAATGGGACTGGCACGGGACCAATATACCCTGTTATAGCAGTCTCTGGATATGTGGTCGAATGCTGTTTTTAGCCCCTTGACTCATGGGGTATTGCCTGACTGAAATGGGTTTGGCAGCCATTTTTAGCTCGACTATGTTGGGTGGCACTTGCCTAGCTAATTCCATCCCAGCCTGCTCTGCCCAAACCTCTGGAAAACCTGTCAATCGTTCTTTAAAGGGTAAAGTCTCAGACTTCTGTTCGTGGAGGTGATATTCTTCTTCTAAATTTAAAACTAAGCATGCCACTGGATTCTTCTTCCATGATACCTCAGGTCCGTCAGAAGTAAACTGGACTTGTGCTTTCAATTTTTTACAAAGGTCCCAGCCTAGCAGCGGTGCTGGGCACTCAGGTATCACAAGAAAAGAATGCGTCACTTTATTTTTTCCTATGTCTAAAATCCTTTTGGTTGTCCAGGGATAAATTTTGCTACCAGTGGCTCCCATAACTAAAATCTTCTTTGATCCTAATTGTCCTAAAGGTTCAGTCAAGACTGAATATTCAGCTCCTGTGTCTATTAGAAAATTAACGGGGGTCCCCTCCACAGAGTGAGTTACCCTAGGCTTGGGGAGGGGGACCGAGCCCCGACTTCCCTTGTCTTCTTCAAGGGCAGATACTTTGGGGCCCCTCTGCTTCTTTTTTGGGCAGTCTCTGGTCCAATATTCTTTTTTTTTTGCAGTATGTGCAGTGGTCTTTCTCAAGTGGAGGTCTCTGTTCTCCTGGGGGTCTTCTTGCCCTGTTGCGCAGGTACCCTGACTGACCCTTCTCTGAACTTTCTCCACCTACCACTGCGGCCAAAATCTTAGTCAAGTTCCTATCCTGCTGGCGTTCATGCCGGTTTTCTCTTTCCTCTAAATCTTTCTCTTCTCTCTCTTGCTTTTCTTCCTCAGTCTATCTCTTGTGATACACTTTCTCAGCTTCTTTTACTAAATCTTGCAGAGTATAATCTTGGAGACACTCTAACCTCTGTAACTTTCTCATAATATCAGAGTCAGACTGACCAATGAAATCTATGGCTACAGCTGCATGCTGTCCCTCCTAAGAGGGATCAAATGGGGCTATCTCCTATAAGACTCCATTAGTCGTGCTAAGAAAACGGAGGGCAGCTCCTTTGAACCCTGAAGGACTTCTCTTACCTTGGCCAAATTGGTGGGTCACCATGCAGTCCGCTCTATCCCTGACACTAGAGTCCATCAGTAGACTGTGAGATGCTCCCTATCTTTCACAGTATTGAACTCTAAGGCAGAACGGGCCAAGGGGAAAGCTGCATTTATAAGGTTGGGGAGATTAGTGGGGGTCCCATCTGGTCCTGGGACGTTTTTTTCTGGCTTCTAGCAGGATCCTCTCTCTCTCTTCAGTTCTAAAGGGGACCTGCAAAAGTTGCTGGCAGTCATCCCAAGTGGGCTGGTAGGAGAACATTAGGAACTCAAGGAGTCCTGTTAAGCCTGAGGGATTCTATGAGAAAGAGGAAGTGATTAGTTATACATATCTGTTATACATATCTGCCAACATATCTATCAATGAAAATGGCCAGTACTGCAATGGGACTAACTGCCCCGGGGCATGGGCAGGTCCTCCTACATAAGCTCTTAAAGGCAAAGCAACAGTGGAATCTGGTTTATATTCACTTCCCTCTGAACTATGGACTTCGCAGCTAGGAGTCCCTCCCAACGGTCCTGTCACAGAGGCCACCCTGGGGTCTGCTGGGGTGGGCAGCTGTGAGGGATCAGGATTAGAAGTTCTTTGGGGGTAAGGGGGTGGGAAGGAGTCAATGAAAAAGGCATCATCAATTTCAGGATAGATCCTCAGGGGGGCCGATGGAACGTGCTCTGGCAGACCCGCATGCATCATTTTTTGGTTTCATGGCTACTGCCACCATCGCTGCCTCAGCTCCGGAAGTCCAGGAACCCAGTCAGGGTGGCAGATTTTGTACCAGATCCTGCCACACAATTATATAAGGTACCGGATCAGGATGCCCTCCTGCAGTCTGAAAAATAACTTGACACCTAGAATAACAGGCAGGCTAAAATTTCCCTGCGAAGGCCAGCCCACACCAAAAGCTGGCCATTTAGAGGAGCAAAAAGTTTGCCAAGGTCCCTTCTTGACATCAAAGAAAAGATTGTTGGCCCTAGTCATAACGTCTGTTCAATGGTTCTGAGTAAGTGTTAGTGGGGTCGTCACAGTCTTTCCCATGTTAAGCTCTGTCACACACATGTTAAAAACGATTACAAAGGCTACAAGACTCAAAAGCAAAACCAGTCGCCTACTCTGTGTCAACCAGAGTTCCTGAAAAGAATCACACGGCCTAGGAACAGGTCTCAGAAACAGATCGTCAAGGAGAAAATTTATCCCTGACTTTTCCCGAGGAGGTTCACTAGGCATCCCTGGCCCTCCCCCTGACATCCCTGAAAGTCTCCCAGGGCGAACAAATGGTGGACACCTAGACACATCTGTCCTTATCCACTTTGCTCTCCCTTCGAAGCACTGTCTCATAAGAGAGTTTGCAAAACTGAAACTGTGATCTCACAAGATTTTCAGACAGAATATAGAGACAAAACCAAGACAAGATAGAGGGCCTTACATCCAAGTGGGTCTAGGACCCCTGGGTGGTCACACATCTCCCAGCCGATCCACCACATGAAAGACCCCTTCAGTGAGTCCCTCTTCAGGGAGGTGTGCACCCAGTAGGACACTGAGGCGGAACTCGCTGTAACTATACAAGCTTTAATCTCACACAAACACACAAACAAAAAAGGAGCGCCCAAGCCAGCATGCTGGGGTCGAATCTCATGCACTGCGCAGGGGGCAGGGAAGTTCAACCCCGGCCCAAACTTTTTACAGGCATATAAAGGCAAAAACCACAAACCAAAAACAGGGGAGCCAAAAGAATTTGGGCCATTACACATGATAGGCTTATTTAAATGTTGGCGGGATGATTACAAATTAACAGGGTAATATGTGCATGCTAAGGTGTAGGGAGGCACAAGGGCTTGGGACTTCTCGAGGTCAGCAGGACACCTGGTCAATGTATGATTTATGGGGATCTATAGGGAGGTGCCACCCTGCCAGATGGCCATTTGGTCCGCCCTGATAGCAGTGGCTAGTTCCTGCATTCTCTTTTTTATCTTTTATGGCTGGACATTCTTAGCTACAGGGTGGGTTTGGCTGTGCCTGGACCCGCCTTGGTCTATTCTTCAGCCCTGAATTTCTTGAACTTACATACCACAATGCTATGAGGCGCAAAATTATAAGTTTTTGCTCTTCACTACAACATCCAAGATTTTACCTCTTAATCAGATCTCTAACTTTTTAGCTCCAAGTTACTTTGGGTTTTGCAATTTTCACAGGGTGTCTGACAATCTCAAACACTACAGCCTGCTGCTGTTCTTCAACAATTTTCTGACTGGCAACCAAGCTCCTGCTGTTTCTATCAAAGTATGTCCCACCCATTCCTCTTGTTCAAAAGTGCGGCTGGACAGGCACTCTCAGGCCAAGGAGACCTCAGTAAACTTTATCTGAACATTCAGGTGCTCTCAGGCACTCCTTTGTTGAAGCATGCCCAGGCTTTGAAAAAAAAAAAAACAGCCCAGTGGATAAAATCATTTCATTTGTACCTGGCTGTCCACTTTGAACAAATGAGCAATAATTCTGTTTTTGTGAAATATAACAGGTAATGAATATTTTAGTTTCAGTCAGTGGAAACTAACGGCTGTTCCCATTAACTCTTTCACACCAATTAACATTTTTCTTCACGGTTCCTTTAACATTTTCGATTTCCACAGTATTCACACCAAGATGAATACTGATACATTAAGACCAGGGACATCATTAGAACAAAGGTAAACAAATCTCTCTCAACATATGTCCTTTCACAATGGAAACAGACCAGAGACCATGGGGATGCACAACTCTGAATAGTTTATAAAGGGCCCTGTAGATATCTGTTATTGTATATTGAGGGGTGTGTTTAAGTGGAAAAAACTTACAGCTGTCATTTGAGAATAACACATATAAACCTCAAGTGTTTTTTTTTAATGAGAAATGTTGACAATTACAGTTCTTATACATAGGGAATATCTGGATTAAGAACTAGTCCTTACCCAGACTTCACACTTCCTCTGACCCTGACTCTGTACCTTCCAGGCTAAGAATAATCTTGATGGCCTGATTTCCCCAGTAACAGGCTATCCAGCAGAAAAGAACAACAAACTTCTCAAGATTCAACCAGTATACTAAGACATGGTTCATGTCTAATTGTTTACACAGACAGGCAGAATACAGTACCACTACCAAGATTTGGGAATAAGAAGCCAGTTTCTATGATAATCAAAGAAACCTTCTGCAGCATCATGATCAGGAGCAGTGGAAACTGCAAGCTTTGTGGCTGCAGTGATGAATAATTCCTCACCTGACAGCTCATCCCAGATTTATCACACTAACCTCACAGGCCACTGTGAAGAATACAAACACTTTGGATGTGGACAGCTTAAGGCAGAATGCTACCCAACACGATGCCTTACATAGGCTCTATATGGTAAGGTTGCTACAGAAAGTTAGAAGTGTCTGAAGGCATTACTTGGGAACTGTGATGAGGACATCTTCTAAAGAAGTATTGTGAGACAGAAAATTTAAAAAAATGTTGATGTCTGCTTAGAAAGGGGTTTAATCTCAGGATTTGGTGATAAAATCCAGTAGATTTGAATTCAGGACTGAACTGCACAAGAAGGTCCAGAATTGCTAGGACTATACAGAAAAATCCATTTCCAGATAAGTTAAACAGAAAAAAAGGAGAGGAATGAAATGAAAAAGAAGAATGTCAGTGTCCTGATGTTAAATCCTGTATTCGTTAGCAATAATCAACAAACTTTGAAAGGAATAATGCAACAACGTGAAAAAAAATGGACACATCATTTGAAATATCTTACATAAATCAGTAAAAAAAACATTAAAAATATCTCACTAAAAATGGCAATATTTGCAGGGTGTTGGTGGTGCACAGCTTTAATCCCAGCACTTGGGAGGCAGACGTAGGCAGATTTCTGAGTACAAGGCCAGCATGGTCTACAGAGTGAGTTCCAGGACAGCCAGGGGCATATAGAGAATTCCTGTCTCGAAAAAATCCAAAAATCAGACCATACACACAAATAAGAAAACAAACAAACAAACAAACAAAAACAAAAAACAAAACACACACACAACACACACAAAACAGAAATACAACAACATAAGGCAATATTCCCTTTCCGTTTTGTCTTGTGGTTTTCTTTTTTAAATGTGTTATTGCATCTCAGAGATACCTCCTCCTTTATAAATACTGACATCACAAACACATCATAGATATGAACTTGCATCATCGCCACAGGTGTTTTACAACTCCTACTTCAGTGACACAAGGGACTCCACACACATACTCCTTCCATAGAGTAAATGTATCCAATATCATACAGATTATTCAAAACAATGGAAATATCTTCAAATTATCTCAACACTTATGCCCAGTGATCGGGTGTCTCAGCTTGAGGCTCCCAATGATCAATTGTTTATAAGTACTAGCTTGTAAAACTGTAAATGAGTTGTCTATCTGGAACCCTTTATAAGATCCTGTCCTCAGCAAGGATCCTGTTCAAAGCCATTAGCCACTTTTTTTTTAATGTGCACATTTAATGGGATAAAGTAATGAGACTTTTCCTAATTGTAGAAACGACCTCGTCTCTTTATTTTCCCACACATTTTTTATTACATATGTTCTTCTTTTACCTTTCAAATGCTATCCCAAAAGTCCCCTATACCTCCTGCCCCCTGCTCCCCTACCCACTCACTCCCACTTCTTGGCCTTGGCATTCCCTGAACTGTGGAATATAAATTTTGCTAGACCAAGGGCCTCTCTTCCCAATGATAGCCGACTAGGCAATCTTCTGCTACATATGCAGCTAGAGGAACAAGTTCTGTGGGTACTGGTTAGTTCATATTGTTGTTCAGCCTATAGGGTTGCAGACCCCTTCAGTTTTTGGGTACTTTCTTTAGCTCCTATATTGGGGGCCCTGTATTCCATCCTATAGATGACTGTGAGCACCCACTTCAGTATTTGCAAGGCACACTATTTCATACACCAGCAAGATTTTACTTAAGGGACGCTGATATGGTTGTCTCCTGTGGTTTTTTGCCCTCAGTCACTTCTATGCTTCATAAGAAACAAAGCTCTAGTTGTGTGCCATGCAGATCGTGTAGAGGGCTGTCAATATCCCCTCTCCTCCAGCAAAGCCTCACAAACAGTCACAACGATTGTCTTCCAGGACAACTTTGAGTGCCTAAGATAAGGATCAAAGCACCTCTGCTTGCTCCAATGTCTAAATGTCACTGTAGATTAAGAAATTCCCTAGCAAGACCCTAAGATTCACAGTCCAGGACCATTTCAGCAACCCATTACTTTTCTAGGGTCCAAACTTGTTGCAATTCTACAGACCTATACATTGTACCCTTAGAGCCCTTCTCAAGAGCAGGCAGCAACTGCTCCAACTGCTTTCTCCAAATGCAGCTAAACAGAAACAACCTGCAGAGGCAGGTGATTTGCTCCTGGTTCCACCAAGGTGACTTTGCCTTGTGTGTGGGGTGGTGGTGGGAGTTTACCTGCTGTGAGACCCTTTTCCTGTAGTTGTGCTCATCCACCAAAGCACTTGGAAAGACAAGGAAAGTGTTCCTCATTCAAAATCCCTCCTCCTGACTGTGGTGTTTGTGTTTCTAAGGAGTGGTAAATTGGATCTATTTGGGGGGTTCTTTGTGTCTTTGTGAGTCCACACACAGTGATTCCTCTCTCCTATACTACCTTTCCCAGAAAAATTATTATCATAGTCTACACATCATTTCTTTTATTTTATAAACTTTGATGCTGGGTATGGTTGTTTGTGTACATGCCATTTTGCTTGGACACTTCATGTGTAAAATACCTGCAGAGGCAAGAAGACTGCTGCTGGAAATGGAGGAAGTGAGAAAGAGAAAGGAAGAGGGGGCCTATTAATACATTTTAAAGCTTTCTAGTTAAATCCGCTCTTCAAGATAAACAATTGAAAGTGTAATTAGTCGCTGGCCTTGTTATATTAATACTGACTATAACAGTAAAGCATTTGAAATGTTTTGTAAACAATTTATTAATTTATCTAATACAGGGTAATGTGGAACTTTAAAAAACTCTTCTTTTTAAAAAAACAAAGGACAAGATAAATTATATCCCCATGCACATTATTTAAATCACACTTTAAGAACTTTGAAAATTGGATGTCAAAGAACTTAAAAATGCCTGATAATATCTTAAATAGGAGACATAATCATGTCTAGGTCAAATGAAAAAAATCTACTTATTGGTATATGGCTTGATCCTAAGTAGCTACTTTATTGGGAAAGGGACAAGAATAGGTTCTCTTCACAGAATGCTGCAGATATATGAACGCTAATTTTTGTGACACACTAACAGGTGTGTTTGCTTAGTGCCCTGACTGTAGTGACAAGAAAGCTGAATTGGGTATATGTTTTTGACCTACCTTTGTTTATCATTTTCCCAGTTTGGACAAGCTAAGATGCTTTACTTCAAGGTTTTTAAGAATTATGGGATATAGAACAGTAGAGACTGTGTAATCTGATTTAGAAAGATTAGTCTCAAGATAGAGTTATAGTGATTCATCTTCTAACTTCACTGTGACCAGGTATCCTAATTCAATATTGGACTGGTCTATTAATAATTCCAGTATTAGAAGAATTAGGGAAGATAGCTAAAATCTTAATTAGCTAGCAAATTTAATTTGGAGCACAGCCTCCACTCCCAGAGAGGCTGCAGCCTTTCTGCAATTCTCAAAGCCACCTCCCCACACCAGAATCTCTAAGACTAAGCTTGATCATTGCTAATTTGCAACTGAATGGGGTACCTGGACTTCTCCAAAGAAACTTTCATACTCTTGCTTATCACTGTCCCAACTTTGTTTCTCAAGCAGGTCATCCAAGTCCTTCAGCCTGACTGTAGCAGATGTACAGCCTTGCCTCCAACAGTGAAGGTGGCAGTTATTGATCTTCATTCTAGTACATATTATGACTTTGGTCTGAATTGGGAATAAGGTGTGATAATGAGGACTGGACATTCAATGACAGACATCCAAATCTCAGAACCATACCAATCTAAGACAGAGGTACATGCCAAAATCCATGACTGTTGATAACACAACACAGAGCCATGTTTTGTGTGATATATAACACAAACTAGTTGCACGTAGCATCCATAATGGAATTTGATGCTTCAGGAAGATCTAAGATTTCCTAAGGGAGGTTTGGCCTGCAGTCACCATAACTCCCAGGCAAGACTATAGAGCATAAATACATTTTATGCCTCAGTTTAGCACTTTTTAAAATATTATTAACGGGGGGGGGGAGTATAACCTCCTCCAACCTATGCAGGTTCAGACCTTATGCCATTGAGGCAGGGCAACCTGCAGTGCAGCTCCTCAGCTAGTTTCCTTTGATGTGAAACTACCTGCCATCTGTCATGAGGCCAAATTGGTTCTCCAAGATTTTCTGTAGTTAACTGCAATCTGTGAATTTGGTGACTTAGTGCTAAAAGGCTGTGCTGACAACTTGGTATCAGGAAAGCAAGAAACTTGGCATGGCAGAGAATGGGTTTCCCCCTTTATAAGTGAAAACTTTTATTAAATATTTGAGCCTAGATCAGAAAATTGTCTTGGCTCCATTTTTCTCTCACCTATATAGTTCCCCTCTCTTTTCAGCCTCTGTTTGCCTCCCAGGTGAAACACAGTTCAAGTTAGGTAAGGCCTGGTTTCCAACAGTTTTGGTCCTGATCTTTATCACATTGAACACAAGACAGAATTTTACACTAACACTAAAGATATCTGCCTGTGCTTAAAATTCTGATTACAAAACACTTCCTTTAGAAGAGTGGAGTGGTTGATGAACACCAGACACTTACTTAGCAATAGTTGGCCTATGAATTTTGAATAAATTTCTTATTATGTGGCAGATTCAAATTGAATTAAATAGCTTTACAACAAGCTAGGAAGGAAGTAGACATGAAGGAAAAAAAATTCTAGAGTAGATCAGTACTAAAACTGAAATAATCTGAGGGTTATCTGTGTGCTAGTGGGGAGGCTAGAGGGAGAGGGAGCTGGAGAGGGAGAGAGACAGGGACATGGAGAGGGACTGAGACAGGGACAGGGACATGGACAAGGAAAGGGGGAAGAAGGAGGAGGCAGAGGTAGAGCAGAGGCGGAAATGGAGGTGGAGGTGGAGGCAGTGGCAGACTGAGGACCTAGAATTGCAAGCCACAGAAAGGAGTGTAATTGAGGCATTGTCTCCATAACAACTGAAAGCAACATAACCTAAGGGCATCTGTCAATTTCCTGGACAACTATTCACAAAGCTAATCTTTCAAATTCCAACCAAAATTTTCATAGAATGAGAGGATTGGGATTTCGAAATCAGGTGAACATATTTCTTATTATTCATTAGTATTTTATACTTAAACTAGCAAAATATATGTATTCATTTTTTTAATTTCTAATGTATTTCATTATTATTATTATTATTATTATTATTATTATTATCATTATTTTTGTTATTTTTATTACTAAAAATCAGTTTTTCAGTACAGTTCTTATTTTCCTCCTGGTTCAATTTGGTTAGAATAGTATCTAATTTTCTCTCATTGATTAAATAGGTTGTAACTTCTTTTGCTTTTATGTTGTGAATATAAGTTATGATTGTTAAAAGCCTGTTAAATATACATGATATTTTCTAAAGCAAAAATTCATGTATGTTAAAACTGTATTTAAAATCTATTTGTAATATTAACCATGGTAGAAGCAAAAAATAATCTCAAACAAAGTCCTGTATGAAAGGAAGAAGTGACCAGTTCCTCATTAGGCAGTGACCATTCCATCTCCACAGGAGAATATGCAGTGTAACTGTGGCTTCATAGAATGAATTCTGTATTGTTCCTTCTGTTTCTAATTTGTGGAACACTTTCATGAGAATTGGTATTAGTTCTTCTTTGATGGTCTGATAGAATTCTGCACTACAGCCATCTAGTCCCAGGGTTGTTTTGGTGGGAGATTATCATGATTGGTTCTATTTCTTAAGGTGTTAAGGTGCTGTTTAGATGGTTTATCTTATGGATTTGGTATATGTCTAGATAATTGCATATTTCACTCATCTTTCGCAGCGTTTTTTTTTAATTATTCATTACTTAACTATGAAGTTTATTCATTTCAAGTTTTTTTTTTTCCAGGCTGCATTCCATGGAATATCTTTGGCTGAACTGGAATTTGCTCTATAGACGAGACTGACAAGGAATTTAGAGATTTTCCTGCCTCAGCATAATAAGTCCTGGGATTAAATGTGTGTTTGCCCCCATTCCCTGGCACCTAGGAATTAATTTTGAAGACTACTTACATACCTTCATATAGTTCAAACCTTATAATATTACAAAATGGAAGCGTATCACAGTGATTCCTGCTTTTAACCAGAGGACTATGGGTCTTATATCATATCTCTTTTGACTTCTAAGAAAGCCATACATACATAGCCAATTTGAGGCCAGCCAGTGCTAATCAATACAATTTGGCCAAAATGGAAAGAAAAAAAAAAAACACAAAGTGAAAGTGCCTTTCTTATTTTAAGAATGGGCTACATTATAATAACACACACACTCAATCACATTCAGACTCACAGAAACAGACAGACACACACAGAAACACACACAGACACAATCAGACAGAAACAGAGTGAGACAGAGAGAGAGAGAGAGAGAGAGAGAGAGAGAGAGAGAGAGAGAGAGAGAGAGAGAGAGAGAGAGAGAGAGAGAGATCCACAGTGTTGGTGTTGGGAATCATAGCCACCTCCTATTTGGTAGCAGCAACTTTGTGTAACAGATAAGTCATCTTTTTAGATATTGGCTCTAATTTTGAATTGGCCAAGAAAAACCTGATACTATGCAGTCTGGAGCTGACATTTGGATTTCATAGGATCCCTGAAAATGGTTTCTGAGCAAGAGAACATAAAGTTTAATCATTCCTGGTGCATCTCACATATCTTCTGCCCAGTCTCCAATTGAGACACACAGAATTTACTGTTGGGGATTTGATAAAGGGGGTTTATTTTTGACAAGAAGCCCCTGAAGGATTACACAAATACAGTTGAAACAACCTTAGTACATGTCAGAGTGTGGTACCTCCCTTCTTTATGCGTCTCAGTGCAGCTTCATTTAGTGTGTTCATTTAGTCCTGGTCAGAACACACAACAGAGCAGAAACAAACATTCTTTTCAATTTTTACACACCTTCTAATTTTTTCTTGTTTTTGTTGTGTATCTTGACAGACCCTTGCAAGCATTAATTTATTCTTAGATGAATTTGGACATTTTGAGTAATGTTCTCTTCCTACACCTTCCTTCTCTCTCCAGAAATGTGGAGATCTTTACATGACTCAGAGTATAAGATCATTGGCTGCTCTTGCAGAGGGTCTGGGATTCAATTCCCAGTGATCATCCTGTGTGTCACAGCCACATGTAAGTCCTGTTCCAGGGGATCTGATACAAGCTAACTTAGGACCTCCATGTAGTCCAGGAATGTTCACATCCAACAAATACACTCCTTCAGGTAAAAATGTCCATCCAATAGAAATAATGAAAAGTATGCTGTTTACCAATTGCCATGTAGAACTTGATTTCCAAATGAATACAAATATTATCAAGAGCAGACTTTAAAGTATGCATGTAGGTCAACCATTGTGATATGTTTGGTACTTATTTTTCTTTCTTTTCTGTTTTGCATCCCCTAGGACCTCTCATACCTATGACTTGGAGGAAAGTAATCCAGAGTTCTTCCATAATCTCTGCTTCAGTTTCTGCCTCTACTTACCAGCTCTGAATCAAGTTCTGTCCTGACTTTCCTAGATCATGCAATTTACAAGCTGAGACTTGTAAACAGAAAGAACCCATTACCTCCTTTTGTAGTTTTGGGCCCGATCTTTATCACATTGAAATCAAGACAGGCTTGCATACTTACACTTATGCTATCTGCCTGTGCTTAAACTACTGGTTACAATCAGTTTGTTCAGAACAGTGGAGTGACTGTTCAATGCCAGACAGTTACCTAGACATTGTTGCCCTATGAATTTGGGTTACATCTCTCTGGGTAACATCATTCTGTCAAATTGGCCACCCAGACATTTATATACTTATAGGAGTACTTATAAAAGGAGAGATTCCAAGATAATGGCTTTCTTTCTACTGATAAGCTTGCCTCCCCGAGTCTCAGCATAAACGTTAATTATGATTCATTAGAAAAGAGCACACACAAGACTGCAGAATCTCAGCCAATACTATTGAGAACACTTTTTTTTTTTTAAATCACAAAGCCCTCACACAACATTTTAAAAATCCTTTACTGGATTCATCTTCTAAGTATACACTATATGTTATATTTAGTGTATCATAAAATACTAAAGAGGAGTATCTACTTATGCACACTGAAAGTGTACTTCAAACAGAAAGCATTAATACTGTTACTCCATAGATGAAACATGTTTATGAAGTAACACTAAGGGAGATTTACACACAATATTTGCATTTCATATGAGGTCCCCAGATGAAACTTAATTGCATCAAAACACATGGCACAGCATGGAATAGGTATGACTAATATTAAAATAGTGAACAGCTGAATGCAGGAAGTATGGAATACAGAGTTACTAAGTTTGGTGGAATACTATATTTACATACAACATACATTAGTGAAAAACTCCTGCTGCATTAACTTTGCACAAGATTGAGTGTCAAAGCTAGTACATTTTGTCTGGTGTTTGGTGGTTGGTTACGCAAGTTGGTTGTGGTTTTTTCATATCCATAGTTAAAGAAGAAGCACTACGAAAAAAATTAGATTCAGAGATTTTCTAATTCCTCTCTCTACCTTTATTTCTGTCCTATCTAGTGTTTTGGAGTATAAAAAGAAGAACCTAGAAAATATCAAACACAAGCTCTAAAAATGAATTTTCCTTGCCCTCCACCAGAAATCATCAATTGTGAAGAAATACACTTCATCTTCTTTATCATAAATTTTAAAGGACTCTCTTCAATAGCTTCTTGACTGGACTGTTTCTTTTTACTTTTGTGTGTGTGTGTGTGTGTGTGTGTGTGTGTGTGTGTGTGTGTGTGTGTGTGCCTTGCTGTGCATAATTCCTTCCTGTGTTGCTATCCATTCATGTTTGTGGATTTACTCACAACAAAGCAGATACAGTGCATTGGAGTATCTTTTGCTTTTTTTGCTTGTTTGTTTGTTTGTTTGTTTTTGTTTTGTTTTGTATTGTTTTGTTTTTTTAATTTTATGGTGGTGGGGAGTGCATCTATGCTTTTTGTTGGGAGCTATTACTGCAACGCTATTGTCCTGATCTCTGAATTGGGTCTCTCCCCCCCCCCCGATAAGAAAAGAGGGTTAAAAGCAGGCCACAGACTCACTGCTCCGAGAACAACTACAGATTGTTCCAACCCTAAGTCAGTGCTGGATGTCCTGACCTAAAGATGTACCCTGATAACGCCAAGTTCCTGCTTCAACCAGTAGTCGCCAAAAGAAAAATTTCCGCTGCCCCTTCCTTTCTGCTGAGAAGTACTTCCACTCCCCCCCCACACTGCTGCCCCATCCCTCCTGCTGAGGTGCATTGCTTCTGCCCCATTTCTCCTGCTGAAAAGGCACTTCCCCTTTTGCTTGTGCATTTAAACCTTGGTCATGGCTAATACATTGGGGTCCTGATGTAATTCAGAACATTTCCATATCTTTGTTCGCACAATATCCTCATCTCTCTCTACACCCCATTTATTTCTTAGGAGAAAGTCCTGTCGAGACCCTCGAATAACTGGACCTGCTGGACGGGTCAGCTTTTGAAGTTACAAATCAAATACTACCATTGAGTGACAAATCTACCTTAGACAGGGTTTTGAATACTTTAACAGAAAGTGTTTCTCTCTTTATTACTAAGAAATTATAATCTTGTTTTTCTTGTACTCCTGAACTGTTACAGAACTTTTAGGTCCATTTATACCAATTTTATGCAGACACTAAGCAATGTCAACCCATTGCTGACATTTTTTTATTGATAATGCAATTTGATCAATACATGAGTTCTTGTTTCTGCCTTGTGTCTGATTGTGTTTTCTTGAAGACTTGTATCTTATGGGCTATAACAAAAACTTGTAATGCTTGTAATGTACAGTTGAGGAGGGTGGTCTGGAGACTCGGGGGGTATTTCTGTGTATAGAATGAATGCCAAGTGCCTGGTGTTAAATCAGGGAAATGTTGCTCCTTAGGCTACATGCTCACCGTTTTGTGTTCATACATTTGGGGACAATATTTTTCAGTACCACAGAGCAAACGTTACAGGTACTTATTTTTAAACTGTCAGTAATCACCAAATCTGAAATCTGGGCCTTGGACCACGCTGTTCTCTCAAAGCTAGTCAGAAAATGCTTAGCCATATGAGCCCAATCCTTGCTTTTTATCCTTAGAGTGGAGGAAAACTGGTCTTTCCTGTAAGGGTTTTGCAATTAGAGATTCTGGTGTCAGCAGAGCTTACATGACCCCTATTGAGGTTGATCATTTGTAATAGCAAGGGAAATGTGGGAGGATCATTACCCTGATGGCTCAAAATAAGTCTAGAACACACTGCATTCTTCCCCCTTGTGGGTGCCATCCCTGTCACATTTTGAAGAGAAACAGTGCTCCTCCAGGAAGCTGGAGGAAATTGGCCTGTATTCCTTTGGATGCTGTTAGACCCAGCCTCCAGGTCTGGACTGACTATCATTAAGGCCCCTGTCCCTGCTGTTCTCTCAGTTCTCCACAAAACAAGAGACTCTCTTTAGCTTTTGTGCTGAGTGATGTCAGCCCTGCTTCTCATATACTGATTAACTAGGCTATTTGGGCCTTAGAAGAATGTCTTTTTCTCAACTATCTATTTACCAGGTAAACTGTCAGTGAGAATGGTGAGACATCTATTCTTGGCAAGGTTACCATAATTAAGGGCAGGGAATATGAAGATAATGCAGACTTATTGATATAATCCCAAATTCTAGATTTAATTGACACTCTAATGACTTGCACAAGAAACATGAGATTGTGGGTTGACTTCAAAGTGTAACATATGAGGTCCATATAGAAAATCAGGAGATGACTGTTGAGAACAGCCCTGGGCTTTAAAGAATTTGTTCTACCATGACTTTCCCAATATTTCACCATCTTAATAAGTATGTTGTGAAGGCAGGAGATGGTGTAAGAGTGTTCTCATCAGCATCTAGGCCCCATGGATGCTTGTACACTCTGTCACTTCAAGATATCTATGGCACAGTGGTACCTGATTAACAAAGAAGCCTTTGTAGTGCCACAGAGCAGCAAATAGTGGCCTAGAAGCAGGAAGTAGGAAGGTTGACCATGGCCCTCCTTTCAGGATTTACACTTTAAAGCTGAGACACACTGTAAAACACACATGTTTCTGACATTTAGCCCATGGAATGTACAGAGAATATCTCGGTCGATTGGTGTGATGGTTTTAGACATGACTGAAAATGCGTTTATGTTAATCTGAGTGTGCTAGTAATCTTATGCCAACTTGTGAAAATCTAGAGTCACCTACGAAGAGGAAACATCAAATAGGATCTCCCTACATTAGATGGGTCTATAGGCATGCTTTTTGGATTAAAAAAAGTATATATTAATTTAATTTTTTTCATGTAATATGGGTTGAACAAATTCTTTCCCTACTTTATATCCCTACCATTCAACTCAGAGACACTGTGAAACTTATAGAAGTCATGGACCAAATGGATTTAACAGATACATGTGGAACATCTCTCCCTAAGACAAGAACACACATGGTATGCACTCACTGCTACGTGGATATTAGACAAAGAACACTGAATACCCATGATATTATACAGTAAATATCTGCACCGAAGCTGTACCCATACTGTATTCATATCATCACGAATCAGTATGCACAGTTCTCAGTACTGTGCATCTCCTAAAGGAGTATTGCCAACAGCAGATTTAGCAAGGCCTCAACAAGAATTATACCACTGGTAACATCACAATTTGTGGCTTTTAGGCTATATTAGGAGCTGGAGGTCATCCTCCTCATCTCTGTTATTCCCACAGCCTGAGGAAATTAGGGGAGCTTGCAATAACAGCAAGGATGGAGAACCAGAGACCAGCAAAGGGACTAAGACCATCTATCAGAATAAAAACCAATCTCTTCTAATATTTGAAATATCTGCCTTCCTAGCCCTTCTAATAAACCTATTTTTCAAATCAGACCTAAAGCCAAAATGCATGGTAGAATGTCTTTAGAATGAAAATAGCAGTTGCCACCTTAAGCCTTTGTTTGCAGGGATGCACTCACCCTGCAGTCTGATTGGAGGATGTTGATTGACCTGCTTAAGAAAAAGAGACCCAGACAATGAGAAAGTAGCAATGCAAAGCTTCTTTTGGGGAAGTCCAGATACTTTATTCAGTTGCAAATTGCAAAGCTCTGAGAGTAGCAAGAAAACAGCTTTTCTGGGAGGCTGAGTCCCCAACTAAATTCTATGCAAAAGAGGAATTTTAGTTCTCAGAGTGATACTTATAAGAAGATTCAGGATCTGTGTTCAGCTAACAAATTAATCTCTTGGGCAGCCTCTGTGCTCCATGTTCTTATGAAAAAATGCAAACCGAGCCCCTTCCCCAGATTCGAATCGGATCTGGACCCTTACAATCCTTAGTTAGTGTGTCCTTTCATTTTATCAATGCATAAGAATTAGAAGTAACTGGATGCCAGTGGTGATCTGCTGCAGACTGACCTTTAATATCAGTTTGCAAAAAATTTAGATCAAATACAGTAAAGGCAAGATGCGCCTTTGGTGACCTTGGGGGATATAACTGCCACTGTTTTGTCATGAAAGGCCAATTCTTTAAGGTCTGATGAGCACATTGAACTATTCCGTTTGCCATGGGCTTATAAGGAATTCAAGTTTTATGTTTGATTCCAAATTCCTTAAAGAATGAAATAAAATTTTTACTAGAATAGGATGGCCCATTATCTGTTTTGATATGTTTAGGCAATCCTATTGCATTAAATGCTTGTGGGTAATGATCAATTACGTTTTTAGAAACCTTTCCTTTATGCAGAGAAGCAGAAAAAAGCAAAAAGAAATCCTGAACAAGTATCGATACAAACATGTTCATATTTTAGTTTTCCAAATTCTGCATAATGGGTTATATCCATTTGCCAAATATGATTAGACATAAGGCCTCTAGAATTGACTTATAAATGTGGCACTGGAGATAATGAAATACATTTAGGACATTGCTTTACAATCATTTCGCTTGTTCTTTAGTGATCTTATGTCTTGTGTGTGTGTGTGTGTGTGTGTGGGTGTGTGTGCGTGTGTGTGTTTGTGGGTATGTTATTAAAATAAAAGTTAAAAAAAAAGCTTTTAAATTTTGTAAGAAAAAAAGCTGAGAAAACTGTGCTGAGAAAGCAATCCAATAAGCAGCCTTTCTCCATGTACCCTGCCTATCCTCCTACATGTGTCCTGTCTTGATTTCACTCAGTGATGGAGTGCAATATAGAAATATAATACAAACTAAGCCTTTTTTCAAAGGAAAGGGAGGAGATGGTGGATGGGTTGGGGATTTGTTGAATGGAAAATGGGAAAGGAGCTATCATTTAAAATGTAAATAAATCCCAAAATTAATGAAAGACAATATGTCCTATGCAGAAATCCAAAATGACAACATGAAACTGCTCACATACTATCTCCTAAGCTCAAATGTGTAAGGCTTGGACATGCATGACTTCCATCTGTGCCTGCAGGCCACTGAAATCCGCATCAACTATGTGGATATCTACCCTGACTTCCTGGCACAGATGCTCCCCAAAATGAAGTGGGCAGTGATTATGCAGGGAGCAGTCACCTCAATCTTGGCTGAGGTACTTAAAGATCCAACTGAAAGCTATTAACAGGACGACACGTTTTTTAGGAAGATGTACCCGCATGTGGCTTGAGATTGATGTATTGGATGGTACCCTGCAGTTCTCAGAATCTGGACATCTTTTCCCTATAAGCTGCAGGATCCCCAATATGGTGTTGAATGATAAGGATACAGAGATATAAACTTGTTAGCCACCACACTGTGAGGTGGGAGAGGGTGCACAGGTGAAGGAACACCCTCATTGAAGCAGGGGGACAGGGGATGTGATAGGGGGTTTCTGGAGGAGTGGGAAACTGGGAAAGAATACAACATTTGAAACGTAAGTTAAAATATATGTAATTAAAAAAAAAAAAGACAAACCAAATAATGCAAAGTGAGGGGCCCATCGCTGCCACCGAATATGTAGCAAATGATGGCCTAGTTGGACACAGTGAGAGGAGGGGATCCTGGTCCTGAGAGACTCTATACCTCAGTGTAAGGGAATGGCATGACAGGGAAGCAGGAGTGCTTAGGTTGGTCAGTAGGGGGAGGAGGGACATGTTATTGGGTTTTTAGAGGGGAAAACTTGAAATGGGATAACATTTAAAATGTAAATATAGAAAATATCTAATAAAATAAAATAATAAAATAAAAAACCTTGGGAACAATAAGTTAATAGCAGAATAAAAAAAAATCAAAGAAGCTGGGTTTGGTGTTGCAAGCCTTTATTCCCTGGACTTGGTAGGCAGAGGCAGGCAAATTTATGAGTTCAAGGCCAACCAGGTTTTCAGAATGAGTTCTACAACAGCCAAGCCTACACAGAGAAAACCTGCCTCAAAAAAAAATAAGAAAGAAAGAAATATAGTAAGAAAGAAAGAAAGAAAGAAAGAAAGAAAGAAAGAAAGAAAGAAAGAAAGAAAGAAAGAAAGAAAGAGCAAAGCACCAAAGCAATCATGTGCATGCACTGGTTCCAAAGACAGCCCTTTCCAAATGATACAACAGCACATGTTTTCACAAAATGGATTCTGAACATGTCCTCAGATTGGTCCTTTGACTATACTATCTAGGTTATTCCCCTCATGGTCACAAGAAACAAAAGGAAGCAAGATATTAGTCTGAAGCAGATATCAGACTGATGCCAAGACCAGACTATGACTCCATTATGCTTTCTGTTTTCAAGCATCCAGAGAGTGGTTCTCAACCTTTCTAATGCTACAGTTCCTTCATATATATTCTTCCTCATGCTTGGTGAGCCCTTACATAGAATTATTTTTTTCCTACTTCATAACTGTAATTTCCTACTGTTATAAATCCTAACATAAATACCTGACATAAAGATAGTCCTAGACAACTCCCATGAAAGTGTCACAAGGACTTAGAACTTATAGGTTGCCATTCACAGTGCCAGGAAATACTAGTAAGACTAGCCAGCTCCTTGATTTTTACACTTTCTGCCTTCCAGAACTGTACTAGGATAGATGTGATCTATTTTAGTTGTCTAATCATGTGATCATCTGGAGTTGTCTAAGACTATCTTTATGTCAGGTATGTATGTTAGGATTTATAACAGTAGGAAATTATAGTTATGAGGTAGGAAAAAATAATTTAATGTAGGGGTTCACCAAGCATAAGGAAGAATATATATGAAGGAACTTGGAAACACACATACCCAAGAGGATGATGGAGTCTATTTTTCCTGTCCTGGAATCTTAGCAGGGATGAGTCAGCTCTAATGAAATAGATGTGAAAGGTTACTGGATGAATTCCTACTCAAAGTCATTGGAGACAACAGCAAATCTGTTTTGTCCGAATGGAGAATGGATGAGGATTTGTGCTCCATTAAAAAGGTCAATAAATTGACTAATTTGATTCCTGCCTGTATATTTGTGTGTGCTTTGTACTTTTTTCTGCTTTGTGTTGTGCTCTGTGTTCTTGATTATTAACTCTAGGGTCCTTACCATACTTGCAAAATGAAACATTTCTCAGTTGGAAAAGCTCTCATTTTTTTCCTCTGTATACAATATGATTCTTTAAAAAATAAGTTTTTGATTCCTTTGTACTAATAGTAAGATCAAAATTTCTGGGAAGACACTTTTCATTGAAAATACAGTTTTTCATTCAATAGATTCAGATTACTGTCCCCCCAAATCCTTCTACAACCTCTCCACTTCTCGACCCACCCAAATTCACACTTTTTCTTTCTCCTTTTATTAAAATACAAACAGGCATCTAAATAATAATGATACTATTAATGATACTAATGACAATAATAATGAAGATTAAGATACAAAATAAACAAATGAACCAGAACAGAACAAAGCAAACATAATGAAAAAGAGGCAAAGAAAAAGCACAAGAAATATACATGTAGACACAGAGACATATATGTTCACAAACACTCAGAAATCCCATAAAAACAAAAAAAAAACTGCAAACCATAATATATAAACAAAGGACCCTTAAAGTATTCTTTAAAGAACCCTGACAATACCTTATTATATAAAGGACCTCCAAGATTATTATCCAGTTTGATTTTCATATGCCAGGCAATGCTGAACTAGAGACTTAGATTTAAGCATGGTTTGCATACCCAGTGATACCCTAGTGGAAATTTGAATGTTTTCCTTTCCAAGCTACAAACTAGAAATAACTTCTGAGATAAAGATAGTGGCATGCACGCCCTTCCCTCTCATTGCTTGGGCTCTTTCTTTCTCAGACCTTGCAGGCGCTGTGCATACAGATACTGCTACAGACACTTTTAGTTCAATGCAACTGATATTAGAAGGCCTTGGGTGAGAGTTTTAACCACTTCGACCTATGGGAGTGATAGAATGATAAATATTATCAATGGCTCATTTAAACTTTGGTTGCTTCATTTTCTATACTCATGCTGGTTTGCAGCATGACCACCTTCATAGTCTCTGTGGGTTTTGACATGATGAATGAACAGGCAATCTTCAGAGGATGTAAAGAATTAAAGCTCAAGGAATGTATGAGGTGGCCCACTAGCCACTCAAGTAAGGTTACTAGCCACTCAAGACCGCGTACCTGAACTTCATCTCTGAAATAATATACATGGTAGAAGAAGAGGATTGTCTCTTCCACACTGTCCTGCAATCTCTACACATGTGCAGTGGTTTGTGCACAGTTACACACATATGTACTTAATCAAACACATGTACCCATAATGTAAGTACATTAAAATGTATAAAATCATATAAAAACAAGCAGACCTCCTACTGGAAGTTTCAGAGAGACTACATTTATAGGATTTGGAGCTTGTTTGTTTCCTACAAACCTCCCATGCAGAAGGGAGGTTTTACATCTACTTTCGCACGACTAAGACTTCGCTTGAAGCACTTGCCTGGGATTCCTGTAGATTTGGTTTTTCTCACCACATATGAAGAAATCTCTGTGTATTCTGAGTGCCCTAGATGCTGCTGAACTGAAAAATGCACATGCAACACAGACTTCCCACAATTGCTGAAGGCAGGCCCTCCTTTCTTTCTTTTACTGTAGAAGTAACTTTTCCATTTTCTAAACAACAGACAGTAGTAGTTTCCTTCCTAACACAAATGTCTCTGGTTTAGTTAAATAGATTTATTAGCTTCAAATCAGGCAATACCATGCAAGTTCATTTTCAGAAGGGTTAAGTGGAATTGAATTTGTGTTGTGTATTACTAACTGAGAGGCCAATTTATAACCACAGAGCACTTTGAGTTGAGTGAAAATAATATTTTTACAATTATAAAATGCATAAAATTCCGTACCAAATTTTTATCAAACTTGCTTTATATGTAAGATAAACCAAAAATTAACAGACAACTACCAAACAGTTAAAGCATACAACATGGCAATAAATTAAACGAAAATGCTTATTTAGAAGTGGGAGAAGATAAGCTTTTATGGAATCTGTTTAATTGTATAAGAAAGAGAAACATCACTTTTCTTCACATGCTCAGAATATAAGAGGGGGAAAAGATCCATGTGATAATCCAGTTCTATGTACACAAAATTAAGCAAGATCCTCATAATTAATGTGTGAGTACACAATGCCTGACTCAAATTCTATCATAGACACTCAAGTCCTGTCACTGAAGGCTCATCAGTCTCACTGTATTATTGTTTATTATTATTATTATTACTATTATTATTATTATTATTATTAATAATTGCTGTTGTTTTTCTTTTTGTTATAATTACATAATTTAAATTTAAAATTTATTCAATTTCAGTAAATGATATTCAAGAAATGTTTAAAACTTTTAATATTGACCAGGGGCAAATGACTCTGCACTAAAAAACTAGATCTCATTCCCCATATTATTATCTGTTAACAGTGTGCACAAGAAGACCTGAGACCTAACAAAGTTGTCCTTTAGTTCCTCATTTTGCTCACATCAGCATCTGTAAACCATTGCCAAGTTCAGAGGCTAAGAATCTGCATAGTATCTTTCACAGACCAAGTCCTCATCGATGACAGAAACTGTGGCTATGTACTGTGTTTATACTTTATTCCTCATGATGAAGGAACAGCTGAAAGCAAGAAACTGATGCTCTAAAGGGCTTACCAAGAAATTTCCCTGGACAATATTGGTATGAATTAATACAATTTGACTAAAAGAGCACTTTGTCCACCAGGCTTGGAAGATGTAGAAAATGTAAAAATATTAAAGAGAAAAATGTAAAGCTGTACTTGTAATATAGTTAACAAAACACCCATGGAAGGAGTTACAGAGACAAAATTTGGAGCTGTGACGAAAAGATGGAGCATCTAGTGATTGCCATATCCAGGGATACATCCCATAATTAGCTTCCAAACGCTGACACCATTGCATACACTAGCAAGATTTTGCTGAAAGGATCCAGATATAGCTGTCTCTTGTGAGACTATGCCGAGGCCTAGCAAACACAGAAGTGGATGCTCACAGTTACCTATTGGAATGGGTCAAACGGCCCCCAATGCAGGAGCTAGAGAAAGTACCCAAGGGGCTAAAGGGAACTGCAACCCTATAGGTGGAACAACAATATGAACTAATCAGTACCCCAGAGCTCTTGTCTCTAGCTGCATATGTATCAAAAGATGGCCTAGTGAGCCATCACAGGAAAGAGAGGCCCTTTGGACTTGCAAACTTTATATGCTCCAGTACAGGGGGACACCAGGGCCAAAAAGGGGGAGTGGGTGGGTAGGGGAGTGGGGGGATGGTATGGGCAACTTTTGGGATAGCATTGGAAATGTAAACGAGGAAAATACCTAATTAATAAAAAGAGAAATAAAAAAGACTTTATGGTTAATGAGAGTAAATTTTTGTTAAGATTTGTTCACATAGCCTGTCTTCCACTTAGCTCTATTTCCATAGCCAATGGAATGAAATTCTGCCAGGCCTTGTCTATCATCAATATGAGTGGATGTGCAACTACAATAGCCAAAACTAGAAGTTATCATGGAAGATCTCTTTTCTGAAGAAAAATTGAGGAAGAGTGGATCGGGGTAGCAGGAGTGGAGGAGAAGTCAGGGAGCAGAGAAGAGAAGGAATACTAGGTTTGGGATGTTGATTGATTAACTAATTTAAAAAATCAGCTCCAGGACAGATTATTTTCTGGTGTTAGAGAAAACTCATCTCAACAATTATTATTAAGGAGAATTTTATTATCTGAGATCCTACAGTGAATTCGTATTGGTGTTTGTGTCTGTGTCTGTGTGTCTTGGTGTGTGAACTTACTATGTTGCTTAAAGTAGCTAGCAAAATATAATTTGTCTTTCATGAACTCACAAGCCAGGATTCACTTCTCTGACTACACGGCCATCTTAAGAAGTATCCTCCTGACCAAGCTGTTGTTATTTCAACATAAACCTGGGATTCAATCTACCCTGCTTCTAATTGGGACCAAATGTATAAGCCACATGTGTTTCTCTGCCAGACTACTAGTGGATGAGACCCTCGAGTATCAGATGCATACCATGTTGGAAAGGGTACAGAAGCTCCCATGCACTGACCTTATCAATAAATTAATGCTCAAACTTTTCTATAGAGAAAACTGCTATACTCATTTAAAATTAAGAAATCACAAATTGTACATCCCTTTAGGCACAGGAGTGGTATGCAATCATTTAAAAATTCCAGTGTGTGTAATAAAAGCCAAAATAATCAAAGTCACTTTACTGCTCTCTTTTACTTCCACAGAGATGGATAACTAGTATGGACAGTGAGATCTGTAAGTGGACTTCAAATGCTTACAACTTTCTTAGGTTTGTGCTGGCTTTCAGGTCTTCTTGTGTTCCCCAAGCTTCCTTGAAAATAGACAATGTCAAGGGAGAAACTGAGGTGACAACTACCATGCTTACACTGAAGGAAGACACAGTCTTATCATCTTGTTCATAAATTTACCTGAATCTTTGTTTTGGTATTCTATGACGGTCAACATTATAGCCACTGAAACTATGCCATGAATATTAATTCTTTCTGACTTCAAGGGCCATAATAGCATTTTACATCTCTTCTGAGAAAAGTGAAGAATTAAATCATAGTCCATGGTACCTGAAACCAGAGGATAGTGTCTAAGAAAACATTGCTATGGACACAGATGTCTAACAAAAACATAGGTATGGATACAAATGTCAAACAAATACTCATTTCTTTTATTACTAATACAAAAAAAATGTGTGGATAACACAGATAATGAAAGACAGTGGGAAACAACGTAGAATTCTATTGTATCTTTTTTTATGATATGAAACATAACTCTCCCAAATTTTCTAGATTTTAAACCTTCTTTACATTCTGTCCCTGCAATATGCTAATTTTCCTTAGCTTGGCCATTCTGTCTGAGTTTTCTGACTAAGTACATTCTGGTGTCTGAGAAGCCTTGATCATCTGTTAAACATTTTCTCACACAGGTTACATGTATAGGGATGGTCAGCAATGTGGGTCAGCTGGTGCTTAATGAGGTGACATTTTTGAAGGAATGGTCTCCCACATTCAATACAGTTAAACAGGATTCTCTCCTGTATAAAATCATTCATGTTCAACTAAATTTGTATTATGATTAAAGGTTTTCTGGCAACAGGAACACAGATGTAGTTTTATTTCTTAGTGAGTCAGATAATGTATTTTAAAATCTGAACGGTGTTTTTCTGTGTGTGAGGGTGCATGTGTGTGTGTGTGTGTGTGTGTGTGTGTGATATGTATTCAGAATCCAAAGAGACCAGAAGACTTAGAGACACAAGTAGGTTTTTATTCTTGTTTTTTTTTTTGTTCTTTTGTTTTGTTTTGTTTTGTTTTGTTTTCTAGACAAAGTTTGTTTGTTTACCCCTGGCTTTCCAAAAACTCACTCTGTAGACCAAGGTGGCCTCAAACTCAGAAATTCGCCTGCCTATGCCCCCACCCCCCAAATGCTGGGATTGAAGACCTGTTCCCACACTGCCTGACATTAGACAGTTTTTTTGTTAAACTCTATTTGGTGCTATAAACAGAACGGGAAGTTTAACATGTACTGTTTAAGAATTGAGCCATCTCTTTCTTCACAATGCAAAGAATAACAAGAATGAATAAAATAGAAGAATATTGTATAATAGATATGAGGGCTTATCTATAATTGTTTAAGAGTTAAATAATAACAACAAAAAGTCAATCAGCTCAGTCTGGACATATGTATACAAATTGCCAAGTAACTTTTAACAAAACACACAAGCAATTCAATGAAGGAAGGCTATAAATGTCAATAAATGATGGGGAGCAAATTGGACAATGTGATGAGTGTTCTTGGGTTTGAACTTTACTGCATCAAAAATTAACTAAAATCCAAATGACTGGGCAAGACATTAATGGATTTTTTTCTTAGTAATTTGAGATGGCAAGATCCATTTTGAATCTGAATCTTTCAAGTGGGAAAAGTCACTTTAAACCTGGCACACACTTATATAAATGTTCTGCAACCTATATGAAAGACATGGAAGAAGAAAGTTTGTTTTCTTTGCCTGTTTGCCCTCATTGGGAAGCCCATTTCTTCACTGTCAATACAGGCCATTTTCAGTATTCCATAATACACTGGAGACTACCTGAGACAATCCACCTCATTGACTGAATAACTATGAGGTTCTTAGAATATCAGTTGGTAGACAGCTATTGTTGGATCACACCCTGTAATTCACTTTAAAGTATATTTAAACTACATTTACAGTATATTATATAACAAAATATTATAAATGATAAAATATATTACATATAAAATAAATTATATATAATATATACACCATAGTTTTATAAAATTATGCATATATATAATTTGTGCTGTATGTTTTGTTTCACCCGAGAGCAGTGACACATAATAGGTAAAAGAGTCAGCCTCACACTCAATCTCAACTTCATACTGTATGTAAAATAATTCACAAGGGCAGGTAAGAACAAAAAAAATTTAGGAAAATTGGAGTATATGTATGATTAAGAGAGTTAAGAGTGCTAGATTTCATGGAAGAAATATTCATTCTAAGAGAAATAATTGATCCTCACTAAAATTAAGAACTTTCACGCTGAGCTGGATGGTGGTGGTGTGTGTTTTAAACCCAGAACTTGGGACACAATGGCAGGTGAGTTTGTGGTAAACCTGCTGTACAGATTGATCTTGAGGACAGCCAGGGTTATGCAGAGAAATTGTATGTTAAAAAAACAAAGAAAACAAACAACCCCAAAACAAAAAATAACATAGAAAATATTTTATTTTTCTGTAGCAGTTCCTGATTCAACAGTGAAGAAGCAATCTAAATCAATTATAATCCAAAAGGCAATATCTCCCAGAGTATATTTTTCACTGTTACAGTCCAGGTTACACAATGTATACACAAAGGAAAGGAGTTATAGTTAACCAGTTAAACTAGTCAGGTGGTTAGCTTGTAGATGGCCAGCATTACAACACTGTAGAGTGTCTTCTTCCATGGGTTAGCATAGCCCATTCTACCTCAGATAAATAAATTTGTATATCGTCAAATATTAACATTCCTGAAGAAGAGAAAGGACTTGAATTTAATACTGAGTCAGAAGCAGTTGTTGTACCTGTCTGTGAATCATGGCAGGCTGCATACTGAGGAAATTATCAGTAATGAATTTAGGTGGAGAAACTGGGATAACCAGAGGTAGGCAAGTGGACCAGATAATTGGTTGTAAAATATCCAGTTTCCACTCTGATCCTGACAAGTCTAGTCGCCTGGAGATCAGTAAGGTTGAATGTACCACAGAACACTAGTGGTCTTAGCAGCAGGAAAAATCTAAAATGAGACTGCCTGAATTCAAAAGGGAAATGTTAAAATAAAATAAAACAATAACAAAAAGCAATCTGACTTTCTCCAGCCCCTCTATGGTCCAGTAGCCTCCATGGCTTTTTAACACCAACAAACCACTAGTAAACACTACTGTTGGGCAGATTTGTGTGTTGCTATAAAGCTGCCTTGATCATTTGCTTTCTTGGGTGTTATCCTTCATGAAGTTATTTCTCTCTTTTCCTTCTCTGTAAAATATATAAGACTAAACTTAAAAGCATTTTCTGAAGTGATACATGAGTCCCACCCTCTCTATATAAGATCTGTTTACCATGAGTCAGCCAAAATAAACTCTGCCTGACATTCTTAGGTTGGATTCTGAAAGAGGTGGTTTCTGTTGTCACTGGGGTGTCACTTATTTCCCCATTCACTAGCAGCACCTAGAACATGGCACTAGGGTACAAAGGCCAGTGGAAGTCCTCCTCTCTCAACTCATGGATGTATTTTCATAAAAAAGATATTAATCCCAGCATCTATTCCACCTCTAGAGAACATGAATGCCAGCCTAGGCTCCTATACCTAACAAAACTCTCAATCACCATAGACGGAGAAAACAATATATAAAACGACAAAGCCAATTTTACACATAATCTTTCCTTAAATCCAGCCCTACAAAGAATAATAGGTGGAATACAACAACACAAGGAGTGAAACTACACCATAGAAGAAACAAGAAAGTAATCTTACAACAAATCCACAAAAACATGCTTCCACCTCTAAGAATAAAACTAATAGAAAGTAACAATCACTTTACCTTAATATCTATTAATATGAAAATTAATATTACCATCATAACCTAATTGAATGAAATTCAAAAATATGAGGAATTAGAAATTGTCCGTTTTTCATTATGTTGTTCCTATTTTGGTAAATAGGATTAATAAGTCCAATATTGTATAATCCATATAGTCTTTCTTCTTGTTTATACATAACACTGTATTGCTGTGTGCCACATAATGGTCTTGAAAACATGGTTCCCCTATCTCAGCCTCTGTATTAGTAGGATTGTTTATTTGATATTTTTACACTATACTATGGTTTTCAGAACAGCTTAAATTTTTCAAAACTCTTTATAAACCAAAATAAATGTAGACAATTAATTTGGGAGGTGGCTTATAAGAGAACAGCAAAGAGTGAGACTAAAGGCTTTGCTTGATATTTATTATTATTGTATAAATTCTGAAGAGGACTTTATAAGTTACTATTATTCTAAGGTGAATGCTTTTGAAAAAACATCACATCCAATAAAACTGAATTCTATCATCAACTAACTTCTGTGACACTCTCCAAGCAGAACAATTCTTCATTGAAACAGTTGATCAATGACTTCATGGATAGACCATCTTAATAAACACCCATTCCATAAGTGAATGTACCCTGTTACATGTGGCTTGAGAATGACAACAATCACTCAAATCAAATAGCTTTGAACATAGCAGGAAATTAGTATCCAAAAATCATGCCTACAGTTCATTCCTTGCCACAGCAGATATATCAACTCTACCCTTAGTACTATGGAGGTAAAATACTTTGGTGATGTGAGGGACATTCAAGTACAGCCTTATTACAATGAAATCCAGTGTCCATAAATTGTTCTTCTTTTTTTCTTTTCTTTTTTTTTTGTATCACAGTAAGCCAAGATTTTTTTTTAATTTTACAATTATTATATACTTTCTTCGTTTACATTCCAAAAGTCCCCTCCCGCCTCCCCCCTTACCTCTCCTTGATCCCCAACATACCTACTCCCACCTACATTCCCTAGCAGTACCCTGAGCTGAGGCATATAACCTTCACAAAACCATAGGCCTCTCTCCCCACAGATGGCCTACCAGGCCATCTCCTGCTACACATTCAACTAGAGACATGAGCTCTGGAGGTACTGGTTAGTTAATATTGTTTTTCTTATTTAGGGTTTCAAACCATCTCAGTTCCTTGGGTACTTTCTCTAGCTCCTCCATTGGGAGTCCTGTGTTCCATCCAATAGATGATTGTGAGCATCCACTTCTGTATTTGCCAGTCACTGGACTATCCTCACACAAGACAACTTCAGGGTCCTGTTAGCATAATCTGTAAGTCAAGAATTTTAAGATCTCCTAAAAACACAACAAACAAACAAACAAACAAACAAACAACAAACAAACCAAAAGACTATTTATGTTCACCAAAAAAACTAATAGTGATATATTATTTTAATATATCATACAGTTAATATATTTGCAGTTATTTAAAATTTATGAGAAAAAAGAATTTTCAGTATTGCTGCAGACAAATATATAAATTGATTGTTGTTTCTATCAAACAACATTTTTAATATTCATTTTTATTGTTACAATATTTTATAAATATTAAGGAACATGATAAAAAATGGAAGGTTGATAGGTTTTGAGTGGGCATCAGCTGGAGGAGTTGGGGTACAAAATAAAAAGAAGAATGTGATGTAAGTCTGTTTACTCAAAATATGTTTTTAGATGTTAACAAATTCAGATAAATTGAAATTATGTATATTTTCTTATCATAATGCAATAAAAATTAAATCAAAATATATTTCTAGAACTGGTGGGATTGCTCAGCAGTTATGAGAACCGGCTATTATTTTACAGTTCCTGAGTTCAATTCCCAGCAACAACATGGTGGCTTACTACCATATATAAAGTGATCTGATGACCCCTTCTTTCATGAAGGTGAACCCATAAAAAGAGGACTCATACATTTTAAAAATGATAGACTTAAACACATTAAAATGTTTCTATTATTATTATTATTATTATTATTATTATTATTATTATTATCATCATTATTATTAAAGTGTCTAACTTCTTCCTTTCATTTCTTTCCACCAAACCAGCCTTGGAAATCTAATGCACAAGTAGGAAAACACTGCAAGTTAATGGGCGGAATGCTCTTGGGTACATGAAATACACACTAGACTAGTTGAAAAAATGGAAAAACTAGCTGTTAAGGGCAACTTTTGGTTAGGCAGTGGTGGTTCATGCCTTCAATCACAACACTTGGGAGGCAGAGGACAAGGATTTTTGAGTTCAAAATCAGCCTGGTGTAAGTTCCAGGACAGACAGTGCTACACTGAAAAACCCTGTCTTGAAATTTAATAATAATAATAATAATAATAATAATAATAATAATGATAATAATAATAATAATAATAATAATAATAATAAAAGCACCTATTCTATGCAGAGGACCAGGCACAAAGCACCCACATTGTGGCTCATAACATATGCACAATCACAGTTTCAGAGAAACAGTGCTCTCTTGCAGCGTCTGTAGGCAACAGAGGCATAAGTGAGAGAGAGGGGCTGCTCAGCCTAGCACATAATTGAGAGAGGGGACCTGGGCAGCCCAGCATATAAGTGAGAGAGAGGCCCTGCCCAGCCTAGCACATAAGTGAAAAAGAGGGCCTGCAAGGACTAACATCTAAGTGAGAGGGAGGTCCTGGGAAGCCTAGCACATAAGAGAGAGAAGGGCCCTGGGCAGTCTAGCACATAAGAGAGAGAGAGGACATGTGAAGCCTAGCACCTAAGAGAGAGAGAGAGAGAGAGAGAGAGAGAGAGAGAGAGAGAGAGAGAGAGAGAGAGAGAGAGAGAGAGAGAGAAAGAGAGAGAGGACCTGCCCAGCCTAACTCCTAAGTGAGAGAGTGGGCCTGAGTGGCCAAGCACATAAGTGAGAGAGAGAGGGCCTGCACTGCCTAGCACACTCTTCTATCAAGCTGAGGACTAGGAAAGTAGAGAAAGGAGAGTACCAGGGGTTGTAGGAAATCTGCATGTTCCCTTCTGAACTCTTAGGGCAGCATAGACTCTTCTGGTGTGCGTGTGTACATGCAGAAGTCCACATTATTAAATGTTTATGCACATAAATAAATAAAAAACCAAAAATGCTTACAAGAGCCTCTACAGCTGAAATTAAGTAGAGCCATTTGCTGTATTTCATATGTTACATATTTGTTCTGGATTTTCAAGTTTGTAAGCACTTGTCAACCAACAAACTGGAAATCATTTGTCTTAAAGCCAGTAGATTACTCCCACCTTCTAAAATCTCCCTTCAAAGTACTTGGTATTCCGTGAACGCATGCGCAGGGTGTATTCAGCCAATCAGCACAGTCCTTTGGTGAGACCTATTTGCTCCAGCTGGCATCACAAAGGATCCTCTGAGGCTTCTGTCTGGGTGTGGTCCCTGACAACGTTTTTTTTTTTTTTTTTTTTTTTTTTTTTGCCATTGAGGAGCTAAGCACAGAAGGGTGCGGTTTGGAAGGTGTTCTCCTCTTAGATGAGCTGTAAGTGATAGTCTGCCCTGATCAGGGTTGTTGGACAGTTAATCGAGGTGTGACAGGGTGGGGAATCTCAGGCCCAGGAGGCCACTATGTGAGGAAAAGCCTCCTGATCGCCATTTTCTGTGGAATCTGAGGGTGAATGGAAGGTGGAGGACCGTATTCATGGAAGAGGATCGAACAGGTCAGGGCCATAGAGAATTGGGAACCCTTGGAAGAGAAAAGCTTGGGGCCTGGGGATAGGATCAGAGAACCAGCTGCAGGACTGTGGGTCAGGGAACAGGGAGCCATTGGTGAAATGCCTTGGCGATTGTCCTGTGTGATATTCAGGATCCCTTAGAAACACACTGAGGATTCCTCCCTCCTCATTGTCTTCTCTATGGTGTGTTCCTTTGGTATAGACTGTATGAACATTGCAGACAGTAGAATGGCATAGGAAGATGAATGAAAAGAAGAAGAGGAGATAATTGTAAGAGATTCATAAGTCATTGGGGATGGATTCTGACCACAGATCTTTCTGTCTCAGTCTCCCATGTATTGGGATTAAAGACTTGCACCACCAAGTTCAGCTTTTTCTCTCAGTTTAGTTTCTGTAGGATGGGATCTATCTTTGTAGTTTCAGCTGGCCCGGCTTGGTCTGGCCTTTAACTTACAATCTTCAGATGTTTGAAATCCTCGGCTTCCCCAAATCCCTAATTTCTCCAATATAAGGTCTTTCTGTGTGGGTGGTGGTGGTAGTTCATGTTTTTTTGTAGACTTAGTGGTGGATCTTTTTGATATGAATATACAGTTACCATGTTCTTTATCTTTCTGGATAGAACTGTGAGTTTACGTTAGACTGAGATAAACTGGTAAACAGAATTGCTGATGTTTTGTTTAAAAATATTCTGTGGGAGATAGGACCAAAATTCAGATACCTCAAAGGTTAAAGGATGTTGCTCATCGTTTTTTGGGAGGAGGGGAGGACTCATATGTTGAAGGTTGGCCAGTTTTTGTCTCTTTTTAAACTGAGAAATGGCAGACTAATAATTTAGGTTCTAAAGGAGGTTTTTAAAGAAGTGAGTTAAAGAAGTTTTTAAAACAAGTTGTGAGGGAGAGGGACATGATAAATGGGATACACGGAGGAAATGGTACGGGTAAGTGTATATATATATGCATCACCATATTGAATATGTACACAGAACTCTCTGATAAAGGCAATTGATTAAAAATATACATGTTAAGTAAAAAAAGAAATGATCTTTCATTGAGCTAAAATAATTATTTGATTTTTTGTTATTTTTAATTATTTAAATGATAATTTTTAATCAGGTAACTAAGTTCTTTTTTTTCCTTTTTATTTTTATTGTTTTTTTTTTTAAACTAAGAAGACTACTGAGTTCTTATGAGAAGAATGGCTCTTAAGAAATTGAAGGTGATACCAAAGGAAGGTTACTTATTACTTTTGGACTTTGATGATGAGGACGATGACATAAAAGTTTCAGAGGAGGCTCTTTCGGAAGGTATCGCATTTCCAGTATTAATTGTGTCCTGCAGTTCATTAGACTTTACCTAGTCACCTGAAATGGAAGAAGTCTTTGTTAAGAGTTTACATATACTTCATTTCTAATTTTACCTATATCTCTCTATTCCTATATACAAGGTTTTGCAGCACATAAACCTACTCTTGGAACTATATCAGCATATGTTGAGAGAGAAGAACTTTCTTGATTTCACCTCAAGAAAAGACATGAACATTGTTCGTATAATATGTTTGCCAAACATGAATTTATTTCATAAAACTTGCAAATAAATTATTTCCTTTCTTTTTCTATTATAACTTTTCCTTATTTACATTTCAAATATTATCCCCGTTTCTAGTTTCCACTCCAAAAAATCTCCTGTCCTCTCCCCTCTCCCCCATCTCCCCAACACATCATCTACCAATTCCTAACCCAGGTATTCCCCCATACTGGGGCATAGGATCTTTACAGGAACAAGTGTCTCTCCTCCCATTGATGCCTGACTAGTCCATCCTCTGCTACATAAGAAGCTGGAATCATATATCCCATTATTTGTTTTCATTGATTGGTGGTTTAATCCCATGGAATTGTGGGGTACTTGTTAGTTCATGTTGTTTTTTCTTCTAGGGGCCTGCAAACTCCTTAAGCTCCTTAGGTATTTTCTCCAGCTCCATAATTGGGGACCCTGTGCTAAGTCCAAAGGATGTCTGTGAACATCCACTTTTTTATTTGTCAGGCATTAGCAGATCCTCTCAGGAGACAACTATATCATTCTCCTGCACCCAATCCCTTGTTGGCATCTTCAGTAGATTTGGTGGTTGTATATGGGATGGATCCCCAAGTGAGGCAGTCTCTGTATTCTTTTATTCTCAGCTCCAATCTTTGTCTCTGTAACTCCCTCCATGATTATTTGGTTCCCCATTCTAAGAAGGAACGGCATATCCACACTTTGGTCTTCCTTCTTCAGTTTCATGGGTTTTGCACATTTTACCTTGGTTATTCTGAGCTTCAGGGATAATATCCACTCATCAATGTGTGAATATCATGTGTGTTTTTTGTGATTGGGTTAACTCTCTTAGGAAGATATCATCCAGATCCATCCATTTGTATAAAAATTTCATGAATTCATTGTTTTTAATAGCTGTGTAGTAATTCATTAAGTAAATGTGCCATATTTTCTATATACATTCCTCTAAAGAGAGTCATCTGGGTTCATTTCAGCTTCTTGTTATTATACAAAAGGCTGCTATGGACAAAGTGAAGCATGTTTCCTTATTACAAGTTTGAACTTCTGGGTATAACCTTATCAGTTTTATGAGGTCCCATTTGTCCATTTTTAATCTTATAGAACAAGACATTGGTAGTATTTTTTTTTCAAGAATATCCCCCCTTTGCCCATGTATTCCAGGCTATTCCCCACTTTCTCCTCTATCAGTTTCAGTGTCTCTGGTTTTATGTGCAGTCCCTTGATCGACTTAGACTTGAGCATTGCACAGGGGATGAGAATAGATCAATTTACATTCTCCTACATGCTAACTGCCAATTGAACTAACACCATTTGTTGAAAATGCTGTCTCCTTTCCACTAGATAGTTTTAGCTCCTTTGTCAAAGATCAAGTGACTAAAGGTTTATTTCTCTGACTTCAGTTCTATTTCATTTATCTACCTGTCTACCACTATACCTGTACCATGTAGTGTTTATCACAATTGCTTTGTAGTGCACTTTGAGGTCAGGCATGGTGATTCCACAAGAGGTTCTTTTATTGTTGGGAATAGTTTTTCCTATACCAGGTTTTTGTTTTTTGTTGTTGATGTTGTTGTTGGTTTTTTGTTGTTGTTGTTGTTGTTGCTTGTTTGTTTTTTTCAAATTCCAGGAGAATTTGTAAATTGCCCTTTCTAACTCAGTAAAGAATTGAGTTGGAATTTTGATGGGGATTATATTGAATCTATAAACTACTTTTGGCAGAACAGCCATTTTTACTATATTAATCCTTCCAATCCATGAGCATGGGAGTTCTTTCCATGTTCTGAGATCTTGTTTCATTTCTTTCTTCAGAGACATGAAGTTTTTATCATATATATCTTTCACTTTCTAAGTTAGAGTCACACCAAGCTATTTTATATTATTTGTGAGTATTGTGAAGGGTGAGTTTTCCCAAATTTCTTTCTCATCCTCTTTTTCCTTTGAGTAGAGAAAGGCCACTGATATGTTTGAGTTAATTTTATATTCACCTACTGCACTGAAGTCATATATATGGTTACGATTTCTCTGGTGCATTTTTGGGTCACTGATACATGCTATCATATATTCTGGAAATAGTGATATTTTGACTTCTTCCTTTCCAATTTGTATTCATTTGTTTTCCTTTTGTTGTCTAATTGCTCTGGTTAGGACTTCAACTACTATATTCAATAGGTATGAAGAAAGTGGGCAGCCTTGTCTAGTCCCTGATTTTAATGAGATTGTTTCATTTAGTTTAATGTTTCCTACTCGTTTGCTGTCTATTGTATTTTTTTTTTTATGTTTAGATATGGGCCTTGAATTCCTGACCTTTCCTGGACTTTTATTATGAATGGGTGTTGTGTTTTGTCAAATGCTTTCTCAGCATCTAATGAGGTGATCATGTTGTTTTCGTCTTTGAGTTTGTTTCTATAGTGGATTAAGTTGACAAATTTCCATATATTAAACCATCCCTGCATTACAGGGATGAAGTCTACTTGACCATGATGGATGATCGTTTTGATGTATTCTTTTATTTGGTTTGCAGTGATTTTATTGAGTATTTTTGCTTCGAAATTCATAAGGGAAAATGGTCTGAAGTTTCCTTTCTTCATTGTGTTTTTGTATGGTTTGAATATAATTGTAATCTGGCTTCATAGAACAAATTCAATAGTGTTCCTTCTCTTTTGATTTTGCATATTAGTTTGAAGAATTTTGGTCTTAGGTCTCCATGTGTAAGACCCCGAAGATGGACCTCCTCTCAAGTCCAGTAAAGTCCCGGGATGAGCTGGCCAGCACCCCAATGACTTGAGAGAAATCGATACCTGATGCAAACTGCAAGAGTTTTTATTATCAGCTAGCTAAGGACAAACTCCTTCCACTGTGCAGGGCAGGGGCGTATGACTCTGAGATGTGACAGAAGAAGGTTTTTATTAGCTAGCTGAGGAATTGGGATGAGTTGGGAGGAGAGTTTGGAGGAGTTGGGAAGAGATGGGAGGAGTGTTCTTCTCTGCCCAGATGTCCTTGTCAAAACTCCAATTTTGAATCTCTAGCTGTAAGGCTCAGAAACCAAAAGGATTTTTGGTGGCTGTAGAGAACATAGAGTCTCTTTCTGGCTGTATTTTTATAAATCAGGGAAAACAATCTTGGAGAATGTCCAGGTGCTTTACCTTCCAGGGAGAAACGCTCTAAGTTGTGGTCTCACATTTCCCACTCCTTCTAGTACATAGTTCTGATCTTATAAGTTAGAAAATTAAACCTCTGGCCCAGCTGCCAAACAAAGCCAACATGAGGTCACAGCTTTAGGATATGTAAGATTGAGAACCTCAGAAGCCCATTGAATGAGACAAAAGAGCCTCTTGCCATTGGGAGGAGGGAGGGAGGGAGGTTCCTGTGCAGTGCCCACTGTGTGTGAGCAGTGCCAGGCCAGTGGGCCATGGCAGGCTGGATGCCAGAACTGGGCACATACTGGAGGTGTGGCAGCAGGGCTTGTGAGAATCATCAGGGAAAGTCCTTTTGATCTGAGTTCAAGTTTGCCAGAATGGTGGCACCAGACCAGGACAGGTAATCCTGTTTGAAATTTATGTGGCACCAAGATGGTTTCTGGTTCGTATGTTTTTTGTTTTTTTGTTTTTGTTTAAGTTTTTTATTGTGTTTCAACATTTCCAAGGCATGTTTTCTGACCAGTTGTAGGTCCTTCAAGTGAGCTAGTGGGAGTTCTGAAAAAGAAACATGAGGGTCAAACATTCCACCTGCTTCTGTTAAAGGGGGGGGGGTCCCCAGTTGAGGAGTTCGAATGGTGTAAGTTTAAATTTCCCTGTGGTGTTCCATACTCAGAACAAGGTGAAGGGAAAAAGAGCTGCATAATCTTTTCTGCAGGTCTCTAAAACCAATTTAGTCAAGGTTTCTTTTAATGCTCTATTCATGTGTGTTTTTGAGCTTTACTAAAGTTTCTTTTATGAGTGTGGATGACATTGCATTTGGCGTATAAATGTTCAGAATTGGGAATTCATTTTGGCAAATTTTAACATTGATGAATATGAAGTGTCCCTCCTCTTTTTTTTTTTTGATAACTTTGGGTTGAAAGTCGAATTTATTTGATATTAGAATGGCTACTCCAACTTGTTTCTTTGTAACATTTCCTTGGATAATTGTTTTCCAGCCTTTTACTCTAAGGTAATATCTGTATTTGTCCCTGAGATTTGTTTCTAGTATGCTTGGTCTTGCTTACACATCCTGTCTGTTATTCTATGTCTTTTTATTGGTGAATTGTGTCCGCTGATATTATGAGATATTAAGGAAAAGTAGTTGTTGCTTCCTGTTATTTTTGTTGTTAGAGTTGGAATGTGATTCATGTAGCTTTCTTCTTTTAGGTTTGCTTCAAGATCAATTTCTTGGTTTTTCTAGAGTGTAATTTCCCTCCTTATATTGGAGTTTTCCCATTATTACCCACTTGATGGGCTGGATTTGTTCGAGCATATTGTGTAGATATCGTTTTTTTTTTTCACAGAATACCTTGTTTTCTCAATCTATTGTAAAATTTTTTGATGCGTCTAGTAGCCTTGTCTGGCATTTCTTTTCCCTTAGGGTCTGTATGACATCTGCCCTGGATATTATGGCTTTCATAATCTCTGGGGATAAGTTAGGTATAGTTTTGATAGGATTTCCTTTATAAGTCACTTGACCATTTTCCCTTAGTGCTTTTAATATTCTTCTTTTTCTTTTCTTTTTTTTTTTATTATGCATTTGGAGTTTTGATTTCTATATGATGGAAGAAATTTCTCTTGTGGTCCAAACTATTTGGAGTTTTGTAGGCTACTTGTATATTCATAGGCAACTCTTTCTTTAGGTTAGGGAAGTTTTCTTCTATAATTTTGTTGAATATATTCACTGTCCCTAAATTTGAAAAACTTACTTGTCATTGATACCTATTATCCTTAAGTTTTGTCATCTCCTTGTGTCCTGGATTTTCTCGGTGTAAATATTTCCTTTCTAAAATCTCTTCCAAAAATTTACATGGAGAGTTTTTCCAGATAAATTCAAATCGATAGTACTTTATTAACTATTACTTATATAGAATCCTTTCAAATGTTTCTGTTTTCTATTGTTAATACAGTAAAGAGCCCAGCATTTGATAAAAATGAGAATATATCGCCTCAAGCAGAAGCAGATGAAGATATGGGGTAACATTTTCAATATTTTTTGCCAGCTCAATAGATTACTTCATAAGTAGTGTTTGTATTACCTTCACTGGAGAAGTAGATTCAGGAAGATAGCAATACAAATCAGACACTGCTATATGTTGAGTTCAAGCCCAGCTTGAGGTCCTTCAGACCTTGTGATTACAAACACATAGCAACTAGTATAATATGACCACCTGCCTGAGATCTTCCAAGATATACACACAAAGAAAAGGAGAAAAATCATGAAAATAAGAGGGGGACCATCTGGCAAGAAGAAGGGTCTCAGCAAGAGTGGGAGAGTAATGAATAAACTACTGTGGGTGTAAATGTATGAATTGGTAAAAGTAAAGGATACAAGATCACTTTGATACTCCACCATGTAATATATACATACATACATACATACATATATATATATATATATATATATGTATACATACATACATACATATATATATATACACATACATATACATATGTATATATATATATATATATATATATATATATATATATGACATTTGTTCTTAACCAAACATTATATATTTATTATAAATAATTAAAAGAAAGTTCTTTTTAAAGTTTTGTGTGGGTAAGAAAAATGCCTACCAGTCCACTATATTTCTTGCATTAATTTTTTTATTTTCCTTTCTTCACAGAGATGAAGTAGACAGTATGTTGGATAAATCTGAAGGTATGTGTTTTTGGAGGTATTTGCCTGTTTTTTAAAGAGGTCAGAAGAGGGCATCAGATTTCTAGACTGTATAGCAAAAGGGGATAATTTTGGGTTCACAGTAATTGTAGTTTCCTTTAAAACACATATGAGATAACTTCTCAGCAAACATTCAGAATGCAAGATTAGCTGAAGATGTAGCTCAGTGGTAAATCACCATTTAAAAGTGATGAGTTTCATCTTCAGTGGCAAAAATAAACAAACAAAAACAAACAAAGAAACAAAACAAAACAATAACAATAAAAACCCCAAACAAACCAACAAATGCACCAAATTAACAAAAATCCTACCAAACAAGCAAAACACAGTTGTAAGTCTTGCAAATGAAATGTTAGGTTGTCCAGTTTGCCAAATTAACTGCAAATTGTAAAATGAGCAAGAAACCCAGTTTGCTCTTGTAAGGAAACAAGCAAAACCAGCAATAAGCATTTTAGGAGCCTAAACTTAGGCATGATTAGAGAATAAAAAAAAATATACAGTGGCTACCACAAGAGAACAAACCTCTCAGAGGGGCTAGAGAGATGGCTGTTTTGGTAATGTGCTTTATTTGAAAGTATATAAATTAAGGAGGGGGTCTTAAATCGGCTTTAAAAATGCAGGCTGCGACCCAGTGAAAAGTAGTTGGAGACAGCTTGCTGGCTAGCCAGGCTAGTGGCATTGGTGAGCTGCAGATTCAGAGAGAACCTGTCTCATGTTTTAAATTTGGGCAGTCAGAGGTGGTTCATGCCATAATCCCAGCAGTTGGTAACCAGGGTGAGGTCCAGGACTACAACCCTGCCTTGGAAAAAAAAAAAAAAAAAAAAAAAAAAAAAAAAAAAAAAAGGAAGTTGGAATGTGATTGAGAATGCAGCAAATGTCTATTTGTCGCCCTCTTATGCATACTTATACTGGAATGTATATGCATCAGTTTTTTACAATACTCTTTATCTGATTTACACAATCCATTAAAATGATGGTTTTTGTCTTTTTGTTTTTTCTCTATGAGCAAATTGTCAATATTAAGAAAGTGTTATAATTTTGTAATCTCCACTGTATAGTACAAATAAACATCTTTCAAGAAAAATGATCAGCACACCTTAAAAGACACAAAGGACAGGGATGGAAAGATGGCTTAGAAATTAAGAGCACTTGTTGTTCTTGGACAGAACCAAGTTTTAGTTCCTAGGACCCACACAATGGCTCAAAACCATTTTTAATTCTATATCCATGGGTTTTGGAATTCTCTTCTAGTTTCTATGTGCACCACACATGCATGTTTATAAACACAAACATGCAAAAACAAATTACTTAAATAAATAAAACAATTGAAAATTACAAACAACAGCACCTTCATCTGAAACAAAGTAGGAGAGTCTTGTTTGGGGTCCGTTTTATTTTAGCTTTCAAGTTAGTATTGTAAACTTGGAAAATGGAAAGCCTCTGGGTAGTAGTGGCAGCTAAAATACTACCTCCTTTTTGCTCTTCAATGACAGACGACTGATTGAGCCTTTCTCACCCTTAGTACACATGTGCAAACACTGCCAATCAGCAAGGGCCTTGGCTGAGATTGTTTTCCCGCTATCCAAACCCTGTTACCCAGTATGCTTTGTGGTAGTCATCAAGCCGAGTTCTTGTGGAAGCATGGTAGGGAGAAGTCTCAGTAGAGGTAGTCAATTGTCTGTTGAAAGATGATTAATACTGTTTGAGCTGGGGGCCTGTGTGGGGAAGAAGGTGGAGGGGTGGAGGTGTTACTTTAGGAGTAAGGAGAGGAGGTGACCCTCACTGGACTCAGGAAGGTACTGCTTCCAGGCTCACAATCAACTTTTCCCACTTAGGTCTCTGCTGAGAAAAACAGAGAACTTCGCTAAGGGCAGGGGTTTGAACAGAATTATCTTCTAACAGAAAGCAGGAAGGCCAGGGAATTGGAGACCCTGGAAGTCTTCTTGGGGCTTGGGGAGGTGAGGAGTGAGTAAATTGGAAGTCAGTTAGTGGAGCCAACAGACTAAAACCTTCTTTTAGCTGCTGCTGCCTGCCAGGAATTCATTAAAAACGAACTGAAAACCAGTCTTCATTTACCTCTACCTGTTGTTAAAATGGCAGATTCCCGAAATTTCTATGTATAGGCTCCAATTGCCTCAAAATACAGAGGCTCCTCTCAGCCTCAGAAGTGCTGGGACTTCAGACATAATTCAGGCCAGGTTGTTGTTATTTATTTGTTGTTTTGGTTTAGGACAGTAAGCTCTAACTCTATATCTCAGGATTGTCTGAAATCTCACCTGCAGCTTTGACTGGCCTTGAAACTGAAGTCCCCAGCCTTACAAATGTACCTGGGCCTGAGGAAATATGTGTTCTTTATTTTTTATATTTAAATTTTTGTTTGTTTGTTTGTTTGTTTGTTTTTTATTCCTTTTTTCCTTGTTGAAGATTGAAACCAGAGCTTCTTGCTGTAGCAGTAAAATATTTGTCCAGCCAGAAAAACTTTATATTTTAGATCTGCTTTAGATTTGTATTATGATGAAAAAAATTGAGGAGCTTGGTTATGATAAAAGCAACCATGATTTCATTTGGAGATTGAGATGCAAACACATTTACTCTAATTTATCAAAACCCTAGCAACAATGGGACCAAAAATTAGATCATCCTGTGATTGCATATAAACCCACTTGAAGTCACAGTTAAAGCCATCATATTAGGTGTGTGTGTGTGTGTGTGTGTGTGTGTGTGTGTGTGTGTTTATTTACATTTCAAATATTAGTCATTTCCTGGTTTCACCCCAGAAATTCCCTTTACCATTCCACCCTCCCTCTGCTTCTATGAGCATGTTCTCCCACCCACCAACACCCATGTCCCTGCTCTGGTATTTGCCTACACTGGGACACCAAAATTCACATGACCAAGGACCTCTCCTCTCACTGATGTTTGACAAGGACATCCTCTGCTATGTATTTAGCTGGAGCCATGGTCCCCCTCTTTGTTTGCTGGCTTCGTCCCTGAGTGCTCTGGGGGGAGGGGGGCGGTCTGCTTGGTTCATATTATTGTTCTTCCTGTAAGATTACAAACCCCTTCAGCTCCTTCAGTCCTTCCTCTAACTCCTCCACTGTGGACCCCATAATCAGTCTGATTGTTGGCTGTGAGCATGAGCCTCTGTTTTTGCCAACCTCTGGCAGAGCCCCTAAGGACACAGCCTTATTAGGCTCCTTTCAGCAATCATTTGTTGGTATCCACAATAGTGACAGGGTCTGGTGTTTATATACGGGATGGATCCACAGGTGGGGCAGATTCTGAATGGTCATTCCTTCAGTCTCTGCCCTGCACTTTGTCTCCATATTTCCTCCCAGTAGTATTTTGTTCCCCATTCTGAGAAGGACGGAAACATGCACACTTTTTTCTTCCTTCTTAAGGTTTATGTGGTCTGTGAATTACATTTTGGGTATTCTGAACTTTTAGGATAATATCCACTTATCAGTGAGTGCATACCATATTTTTTCCTTTGGGATTGTGTTACCTCATACAGGATGATATACTTTAGACATATCCGTTTTCGTGTGAACTTCCTGAAGTCATTTTTTCTTTATGGTCACTATACATTTTTATCACTATTTCTCTATAATACAGCTTGAGGTCAGGGATGATTCCCCCTGAAGTTCTTTTATTGTTGTGAATAGTTTTACAATATCCTGGATTTTCGTTATTCCAAATGATTTTGCATATTGCTCTTTCTATCTTTATAAAGAATTAAGTTTGAATATTGATGGAGAGGGCATGGAATCAGAGCTTACTTATGGCAAGATAGACATTTTTACTAAATTATTTGGGACACCAATCTATGGCCATGGGAGATCTTTCCATCTTCTGAGAATTTCAATTCTATCTTCAGAGACATGAAGTTCTTGTCCTACAGAACTTTGACTTGCTTTTTTCGTGTCACACCAAGGTATTAAAATATGAGACTATTGTGAAGAGTGTTGCTTCCATAACTTCCTTTTCAGCCTGTTTATCCTTTGAGTAGAGGAAGGCTACTGATCTATTTGAGTTAATTGTATATCCAATCACTTTGCTAAAGTTGTTTCTCAGGCTTAAGGGTTCTTTAGAGGATTTTTTTGGGGTCACTAAATATACTATCTTATTACCTATTAATAGTGATATTTTCATTTGTTCTTTTCCAATTTTTAACTTTTTGACCTCTTTTTGTTGTCTATTTAATCTGGCTAGAACTTCTAGTACTATAGTGAATAGGTAGGGAGAGAGTGGGAAGCCTTGTCATATATTAGTGGGATTGCATCGAGTTTCTCTCCATTTATTTTGATGTTGGATCCTGGTTTGCTACTATGTTTAGTTATGGGCCTTGCTTTCTGAATCTATCCAAGACTTCATCATGAAGGTGTGTTGATTTTTTTTAAATGATTCCTCAGCGTCTAATGAGATAATACTGTGTTTTTTTCCTTGAGATTCTTTACATATTGGATTACATTGATGGATTCCCATATATTGAACCATTCCTGTATCCCTGGGATGAAGCCGCTTGATCATGAAGGATGATCATTTTGATGTGTTCTTGGATTGTGTTTAACAGGATGTTATTGAGTACTTTTGCATCAATATTTATAAGTTAAATTGGTCTGAAGTATCCTGTCTTCATTGGGTTTTTGTATGGTTTGGGTATAAGAGTAAATGTGGCTTCATAGAACAAATTAAGTAGTGTTCATTTTCTTTTGTTTTTGCATAATAGATTGAAGATTGTTGGTATTGGTGTTTCATTGAAAGCCTGATAGAAATCTGTACTAAACCCATCAGATACGGGGCTTTTTTTTTTTTTTTTTTGAGGGGGGAGCTCTTAATGACTGCTTCTATTTCTTTGGGGATTATGGGAGAGTTTACAGGGTTTATCTCAACCTGATTGAAATTTAGTACCTGACATCTGTCTAGATAATTGTCCAATTCATCCAGATTTTCCACTTTTGCTAAGTTACAGGCTTATATAGTAGGATCTGATGATTTTTTTGGATTTACTAAGTATCTGTTGTTATGTCTCCCTTTTCATTACTGGTTTTGTTAATGTTGATATTTTCCCTGTGCCCTGTAATTAGTCTGGCTTATGTTTTATCTATCTTGTTGACTTTCTCAAAGGTCCAGCTCCTAGTTTGTTTGATTTTATGTTATAGTTCCTTTGTTTCCACTTGTTTGATTTCAGCCCTGAGTGTGATTAGTTCCTGCCTTCAACTCCTCTTGGGTGAATTTCCTTCCTGTTATTCAAGGGGTTTTAGGTGTGCTGTCAACCTACTACTGTATCTTCTCTCCAGTTTCTATTTAGAGGCATTCAGAGCTATGAGATTCCCTTTAACACTGCTTTAGTTGTGTTCCACAACTTTCGGTATGTAGTAACTTCATTTTTTTTAAACTCTAAAAAGTCTTACATTTATTTTTTTTTTATTTCTTCCCTACCTGATTTATCACTGACTGGATTTTTGTTCACCTTCTACGTGTACATGGGTTTTCAATTATTTATATTATTATTTCAGATCAGCCTTAGTCCTTGGTGATTAGATAGGATGTATGAGATTATTTGGATATTTTTATATCTGTTGAGGCATGTTTTGTGACTGATTATATTGTTAATTTTGGAGAAGGCGTCATGAGGTGCTGAGCAGAATGGACAATTTTTGTTCTAGAATAAAATGTTCTATAGATATCAACTAATGTATTTGTTTCATAACTTCTGTTAGTTTAACTGTGTCTTTTTTAATTTTTCTTTCCAGGATCTTTCCATTGATGAAGAGGGTTGTTGAAGTCTTCTGCTATTATTGTGTGTGGTGCAATGTGCATTTTGAGCTGTACTAAAGTTTCTTATATGAATATGGATGCCATTGCATTTGGACTATAAATGTTTAGAATTGAAAATTCATCTTGGTAAATTTTAACTTTGATGAATATGAAGTGTCACTCCTTGTCTTTTTTGATAACATTGGGTTGAAAGTCAAATTTATTTGATATTAGAATGGCTACTCCAAATTTGTTTCTTTGGAACATTTGCTTAGAAAATTGTTTTCCAGCCTTTTACTGTGAGGAAATGTCTGTCTTTGTCCCTGAGGTTTGTATCTGGTATGCTGGGTCTTGCTTACACATCCAGTCTGTTTGTCTATTTCTTTCTAATTGGTGAATAGAATATGGTGATATTAAGAGATACTAAGGCAAAGTCTTTGTTTCTTCCTGTTATTTTTGTTGGAATTTTGTTCATGTAGCTATCTTCTTTTAGGTTTACTTCAAGATTAATATCTTGCTTTTGCTAGCATGTGATTTCCCTCCTTATATTGGAGTTTTCCCTTTATTATCCCTTGAAGGGTTTGGTTTGTTCAAAGATATTGTGTAAATATTGTTTTTTCACGGAATACCTTGTTTTCTCAATCTATGGTAAAATAGTTTTACTGCATATTATAGCTTTGGCTCTTATTTCTGCTCTCTTAGTGTCTGTATGATATCTACCGTGGATCTTATGGCTTTCATAGTCTCTGGGGAGAAGTTAGGTGTAATTCTGATAGGAATTCCTGTATATGTTACTTGACCATTTTACCTTACTGCTTTTAATATTCTTTCTTTGTTTTGTTCATTTGGTGCTTTGATTAATATATGATGGCAGGGATTTTTGTTTTTGTTGTTGTTTTTCTGGTCCAAACTATTTGGAGTTCTGCATGCTTCTTGTATGTTCATGGACATCTCTTTCATTAGGTTAGGAAAGGTTTCTTTTATAGTTTTGTTGAAGATATTCACTGGCCCTATAATTTGGAAATCTTACTTCTCATCTATACCTGTTATCCTTATGTTTTTTCTTCTCCTTGTGTCCTAGATTTCCTGGATGTACTTAATTTTACTTAATTTTTAAAATCTGTTTCAAAAACTCAAAATGGGCAGTTTTTCCAAAGAAATTCAAATTGATAGTACTTTATTAACTATTACTAATATTGCATACTTTCAAATGTTTACATTTTCTATTGTCAATACAGTAAATAATCCAGCAATTGGTAAAGATGAAAATATATCGCCTCAAGTAAAAGGAGATGAAGACATTGGGTAATATTTTCAATTCTTTTTCTTTTTTTCTCTTTTTTTTCTTTCTTTTTTTTTTTTTTTTTTGCCAGTTCAATAGAGTACTTCAAAAGTAGTGTTTGTGTTACCTTCACTGGAAAACTAGATTCAGGAAGATCAGCATTTCAATGTCAGATGCTGATATATGTTAAGTTCAAGCCCAGCTTGGGATCCTTTAGACTTTGTGATCACAAACACATAGGAACTCATACAATAGGACCACCTGCATGTGATCTTTGACACACTCAAAGAAAAGGAGAAACATCATAAAAATAAGTAGGGGACTATCTGGGGGAAAAAAGGGTCTTGGCAATTGTGGGAGAGTTATGAATAAACTCCTTGTGGGGTGTAAACGTATGAATTGTTAAAAGTAAATAATCCAAGTTCAAGTTGGTAGTCCACCATATATTTTACATGCATATGACATTTGTTCCAAACCAAACATTATATATTTATTATAAAAAATTAAAGAAGGTTCTGTGTAAAGTTTTGTGTGTGGTAAAAAAATGGCCTACCAGTCTACTATATTTCTTGCTTTAATTTTTTATTGTTCTGTCTTCACAGACATGAAGTAGGCAGTATGTTGGATAAATCTGGAGGTATGTGTTTTAGAAATATTTCCCTGTTTCTTGAAGAGGCCAAACAAGGGAAACAGATCTCTATAGAACCTATAGCATAGGGGGATAATTGTAGGCTTCACAGAAATTATAGTTTTCTTTAAAAAATACACACAGATAACTTCTCATCCAACATTCAAAACTAAAGATTAACTAAAGATGTAGCTCAGTGGTAAAGCACCATTAAAAGTTATAAATTTCATCTTCAGTGGTGAAAACAAAAACAAAAACAAAAAACCAGCAAAAAAAAAACAAACCCAGCAAATTAAAAAAAAAAAAAAAAAAAAAAAAAAAAGCACCAGAGAAACAAAACACAGCAATAAGACTAGTAAATGAAATGTCAGTTCGTCCAGTGTGCCAAATTAGCTGCAAATTGTAAAGTGAGCAAGAAAACCAATTTGCTGTTGTAAGGAAACAAGCAAAACCACCACTAAGCATTTTAGGAGCCTAAACTTAGGCATGATTAGAGAAATAGAAAAAGAAACCCAACAAACAAAAAACAAACAAACAAAAAATTGCAGTGTCTATAGCAACAGAACAAACCTTGAAGAGTGGCTAGAGAGATGGCTGTTTTAGTAAAATGTTTTTCTTGAAAATAAAAGTGGGGGCCTAGAATCCACTTCTAAAATGCAGGCTGCCAACCAGTGCTGAGTAGGTGGAGACAGCTTGCTGGCTAGCCGAGGTAGTGGCATTGGTTAGCTGCATATTCAGAGAGAACCTATCTCAAGTTTTAAGTTGGGTCAGTCAGTGGTGGCACATGCCTTAATCCCAGACGTTGGGAGGCAGAGGCAGGGAGATTTTTGATTTTGATGCCACCCTGGTATACAGGGTGAGTTCCTGGTTAACCAGAGCTATACAGATAAACCCTGACTTGAAAAAAAAAACTGAAAATGAAAAAGAAATTTGGAATATAATTGAGAATAAAACAGATGTCTATATCTGGCCTCCTTATGCACCCATATACTGAAATGTATACACTCCATTTTTATCCTGAAACTATTTATGATTTACACAATCCATTAAAATTATGTTTTTTTTGTTGCTGTTTTGTTTGTTTGTTTGTTTGTTTTTCTGTTTCTGGAAATAGACAACATTAACAAAGTCATTTTTTATACTCTCCATTATATAGTAAAATTAAACATCTATCGTGAGAAATGGTCCAGCACACCTTAAAACACACACAGGATAGGAATGGAAAGATGGCTTAGAAATTAAGAACACTTGTTGCTTTTGTACAGAACCAAGGTTTAGTTCCTAGAACCCACATAATTCTCAAAATCATTTTTAATTCTAGATCCAGGGATTTTGGCATCCTATTCTAGTTTCTAGGGGAACTAGTCATACATGTTATATAAATACAAACATGCAAAAACACTTTAGTTTAAAAAAAAAAACCAAAAAAAAAGAAACAAAAAAACAAAACAAACAAACAAACAAAAAAAAAACAATTTAGAGTTACACAGAACAGTCCCTTCATCTGAAACAAAGTAGGAGAGTCGTCTTTGGAGTTCATTTTATTTTAACTTTCAAGTTAGTATTGAAAACTTAGAAAATGGAAAGCCTCTGGGTAGTAGTGGAAGTTAAAATACTACCCGCTTTTTGAAGCTTTAATCACAGATGACTGAAAGAGCCTCTCTTACCCTTAGTACTCATGTGCAAACACAGCCAATCAGCAATGGGCTTGGCTGAGATTATTTTCCTGCTGTTCAAACCCTGTTACCCAGTATGGTGGCTACAAAGAGTTCTTGAGGAAGCAAAATTCTTGAGGAATCATGGTAGGATGAAGTCTCAGTGGAGGTAGTCAATTGTCTGTTGGTTAATCCTGGTTCAGCTAGGGGTCTGGGTGGGGATGAAGGTGGAGTTTTGGAGGTGTTTCTTCAGGAGTAATGAGATTAGGTGACCCTCACTGGACTCAGGAAGTTGCTACTTCCAGGTTCACAATCGACCTTTCCCACTTAGGCCTCTGCTGAGAAAAACTGAGAACTTCACTGTAACTGCAAGAGTTTGAACAGACTAGCTCCTAGCAGAAATCAGGAAGGCCAAGGAAATGGAGACCCTGAAAGTATTCTTGGGGACTGGGGATGTGAGGTGTGAGTAAACTGGACTTCACTTAGTGGATGAAACAGACAAAACCCTCTTCTGTGCAACTGCTTCCCACCAGGAATTTATTAAAAAGAAACTGAAGACCAGTCTACATTTTAACGTGTTGTGAAAATGCCACATTGCCGAAATTTCTATATATAGGTTCCAAACTGCCTCAAATACTAGAGGCTTCTCTCAGCCTCAGAAGTGCTGGGAATTCAGACATAATTCAGACCAGGCTGTCTTTATTTATTTGTTGTTTTGGTTTAGGAAAGTAACCTCTAGCTCTATATCTCAGGATTGTCTGAAACCTCAATTGCAGCCTGGACTGGCCTTGTACCTGAAGTCCTCAGCCTCAGAAATGTAATGGGGCCCGAGGAATCATGCCTTCTTTATTTTTTATATCTAAATTTTGGGGGTTTTTATTTTTCATTCCTGAAGATTGAAACCAGAGCTTCTTGCTGTAGCAGTAAAATATTTGTCCAGCCAGGAAGAATTTTATATTTAAGATTTGTCTTAGATTTGTATTGTGATGAAAAAGGTTGAGGAGCTTGGTTGTGATAAGAGCAACTATGATTTTATTTGGAGATTGAGATGCAGACACATTTACTCTAATTTATCAAAAAACTAGCAGGAATGGGAAAAATTTAGATCATCCTGTGATTAGATGTAAACCCACCTGAAGACACAGTTAAAGCCATCTGTGTGTGTGTGTGTGTGTGTGTGTGTGTGTGTGTGTGTGAGTGTGTATGTATTTATTTACATTTCAAATATCAGCCATTTCCTGGTTTAATCCCAGGAAATCCCTATTCCATTTGACACTTGCTTTGTTTCTATGAGCCTGTTCCCTCACCCACATACTCCACCTCCCTACCCTGGCATTTGCCTACACTGGGGCATGGAGCTTTCACAGGACCAAGGACCTCTCCTCCCACTGATGTCTGACAATACCATCCTCTGCTCTATATGCCGCTAGAGTCATGGGTGCCCCTCTTTGTTTGGTGGCTTAGTCCCTGAGTGCTCTGGTCTGTCTGCTCGGTTCATATTGTTGTTCTTCCTGTAAGGTTGCAAACCCCTTCAGCTCCTTCAGTTCTTCCTCTAACTGCTCCCCTGGGGACCCCATGATCAGTCTGATTGTTGGCTGTGAGCATCAGCCTCTGTTCTTGCCAAGCCCTGGCAGAGCCTCTCAGGAGGCAGTCATATTATGCTCCTATCAGCAAGCACTTGTTGGTATCCACAATAGTGACTGTGTCTGGTTTCTGTATATGGGATGGATCCAAAGGTTGGACAGAATCTGGATGGTCATTCCTTAAGTCTCTGCCCTGATCTCCACATTTCCTATCAGGAATATTATGTTCCACATTCTTAGAAGGACTGAAACACCTACACTTTTGTCTTCCTTCTTCTTCAGCTTCATGTGGTCTGTGAATTACATTTTGGGTATTCTGAGCTTTTAGGGTAATATCCACTTATCAGTGAGTGCATACCATGTTTTTTTTTTCCTTTGAGATCACACAGGATTGTATATTTTAGATCTCTCCATTTCATGAAGGCATTGTCTCTGTACCATTACCATACATTTTTTTATCACTATTTCTGCATAATACAGCTTAAGGTCAGGGATGATTCCCCCTGAAGTTCTTTTATTGTTGAGAATAGTTTTGGGATATTCTGGAGTTTTGATATTCCGAATGGTTTTGCATATTGCTCTTTCTGTCTCTACGAAGAATTGAGTTTCAATTTTGATGGAGAGTGCATGGAATCTGTAGATTGCTTTTGGGAAGACAGCCATTTTTACTAACTTAATCTATGACCATGGGAGACCTTTCCATCTTCTGAGATTTTTCAGTTTCTTTCTTCAGAGACTTGAAGTTCTTGTCATAGAAATCTTTCACCTGCTTGGTTTGAGTCACATCAAGGAACTATAATTTGTGACTTTTGAAAGGTGTTGTTTCCATAATTGCCTTTCATCCTGTTTATCTTTTGAGTAGAAGAAAGGTACTGTTTTGTTTGAGTTAATTGTATATCTAGCCACTTTGCTGAAGTTGTTTTTCAGGTTTATGGGTTCTCTGATGGAATTTTTGTGGTCACTTAAGTATACTATTTTATTATCTGCTAATAGTGATATTTTGATTTATTCCTTTCCAATTTTTATTCCTTTGACCAATTTTTGTTTTCTAGTTGCTCTGTCTAGAACTTGTAGTACTATAGTGAATTGGTAGGGAAAGAGTAAGAAGCCTTGTCTAGTCCTGTCTTGTCTTATTTTAGTGGGATTGCATCAAGTTTCTTTCCATTTAATTTGATGTTGGCTTCTGGTTTGCTTCTATATTTAGGTATGTGCTTAAAATTCTTAATCTATCCAAGACTATTATCATGAAGGTTTGTTGAATTTTTTTCAAATAATTTTTCTTCATCTAGTGAGAACTGTGTGTGAATTTGCTTCAATATATGTGTGCATGTTTGGATGTGTGTGTCTGTGTGTGTGTGACAGATACATATATATGTATCTGATGAATCCGATTGTTTCATAAATTCTCATTAGTTTCACAGTGTCTCTTTTTCATTTCTTTTTTCCAGGACCTCTGCGTTGCTCAGAGTGGGGTGTTGAAGTTTCTCACTATTATTATATGGGGTACAATATGTACTTTGAGTTCTAGTAAAATTTCTTTATGAATTTGGTTGCCCTTGTATTTGGAGCATAGATATTCAGAATTGTGAGTTCATCTTTGATGAATTATCCTTTGATAAGCATGAAGTAACATTACTTACCTTAAAAAACAAAAAAAAAGTACTTTGTGAACCTCCTCTTTTCACAGTAGGCCCTCTTGACTACTGAGGCTTTTTTTGTAACAGCTTTGAAGGAATTTTAAAAGGAAAAAAAAATAGATGTAAACAATTTCACAGTTCCATGTACTCATAGCTAAGTGATATGTATACAAAATTCTGTACATGAAACATATTTTCATTGATCCAGTGCTAATTTTATATTAAGTCAGTTTCTTTTCTAGGAGTCTTCTGTGCTTCCTTCTTTATATGGCACAGTGCAAAACTGAATTCTTTAATGTAACCCTTATAACTTATTTTTAAATTTTATGTTATGGTTATTGTTTTTTTTTTTCTTTCACGTGTGTATGTGCACAACTAGTGTGTCTTGTACCTGAGGAAGCCAGATGAAGGCCTTGAATCCCCTGAAACTGAAGTTATAGGTAGTGAGCCACCTTGTGGGTTTTGGTACTCCAATCTCAGAAAGCTGGAAGGGAACCAGTGCTCTTAACTGCTGAATCATCTCTCCAATCCCTTCATTGTTGTTTTTTTTTTCTTTTTATGAAATGAATTATGTAACTGTAAGTGGAAGACAACTTACTAAACAATGAGAGAATGATACTCAGATTCTAAAGTATCTGTTTTAAATTATATGTAACTGAATGCTAAGTGAGCTTTCTCAGAAGACAGTAACTTGTCTTTGAGATATGGTGTCATTATGTAGTTCAGGCTGGCCTGCATTTTCCTATTTAACCTATGCAGTCTTTACACTGGAAATCTCCTGCTTAAGCTTCCAATACTAGGATCATACACACAAAAAAAAAAACATCTTTACATGGCTTACTAAACAATGCTCCTAATACCTATTTTTGGACTTATTTATGTGTATTAGTGTTTTGCTTACAGTTATATATGTGCACCACATGTGTACCTGTTGTTCAGATATCAGTTGATTATTTCAGATACCTGGAACTGGAGTCAGATAGTTGTGAGCCACCATATGAGTGCTAGACACCAAACCTATGTCCTTTGCAAAGAACAGGAAGTACTCTTAACTGCTGAGCCATATCTCTACCCCCATGAAACAATATTATATTTTTAAAAAATAATATTTTGCTTCTTTCAAGTTACCCATTTTACCAAATTATTTTTTTTCAACTGAAGGATTTGCTCTATTTAGAGGAGGCAGAATAATCATTTAATAATCTGATTTTGTCTAGTACTATGGATGGTGAGAATATTAAACATGTACACCGAAATATAGCTTCATCCTAGTTACTGAAAGCTAACTGTGCATGCTAGAAAGGTACTAAACATTTTCTGAAGCATTACAATTTTCATGAACTGCAGCAGTTACTGATCAAAAGTTCCTACCATAATTTTCTTCAAGTGTTTTTTTAAAGGATATGTTCTGAAATATAATTACCAATTCACTTTAGAAATAATTTTATTTTGATTAAAAAAAAACTTGGAGATCATTGTTTTAAACATAGATTTTAACATTTTTATCTATTTTTATTTATATAGGTATTTTGCCTATAAGTATGTCTGTGAGTCATATACATATGTACCTGGTGCATGCAGAATTTAGAACAGGGCATCACATCCCTGGAACTGGAGTTGGAGATATTTGTGCACATTATGTAGGTGCTAGGAATCAAACGCAGGTTTGATTCTGACAGGGTCTCATTTGTAGCTCTGTCTGTCCTGGAACTCAGTATGTTGACCAGGTTAACCTGGAACACACAAATATCTCTCTGCCTTTTCCTCCAGAATACTAGGATTAACATGGGAACCAATATGACCGGTTGCCCTCTTATTTTAATTGAATATTTTAAACAATGGGTCTAACAGTTCCACAGTCAAGTTTGTTCTTTCAGTTGCATCATCTTTTTTAGATTTGGAAAAGAATTAGCCTTTATTAAAAGTGTTTCCTTATGAAGAATTAAGTATACTTTTGATCCTTTTTTTGTGCATTTGTTCTTTTGAAAACTGTTCTTGAAGCTCAAAATTATTTTCCTTACAGAAATTAAAATTCAGATAAGATTAGATATTTCTTATCCAAAATACATGGACTGTTTTTTTCTATGTTGTGGAACATTTCTGTAGACTTTACAGGTTGAACATCCTTCATCTGAACATACCAAACCCTAAGTATTCTAAAGTATGAAGCATGTTTGTGATATCTATCATTTAATTTTAAGTTTCCATAGCATTATTGAATGAAATTTATCTATATCTATTTTTACTTGAATACATGGAATCATCTAATTTTTCTTCAAAATGACTCTTTATTTTTAATATAGATGACATTTATAAGACGCTTCACATAAAGAGAAAATGGATGGAAACTTATGTCAAAGAATCTTTCAAAGGCAGCAACCAGAAATTAGAAAGATTTTGCAAAACGAACGAACGAGAGAGGTAGAGTTGTTATATTTGTAGGGTCAAATGTGTATCATTTTAAAAATTATATGTGGCTGAAGTTTAAAAAAAATTATATCATGTCTGATTCTTTAGTAAAAATGTGTGGCTTTGATTTTGTCTAAACAGTTAACCCTATAACATCATGCCTTCAAGCAAACTAAATCTAATTCATAGAAATCTATGAAAATTTTATTTTCTGCTTTAAGTCAATGTTAATGAGATTTAAATTTTAATTTACATTCATTGTGGAAATACAGAAGTCTTGCACATAGTCTTAGGAATGTAATTTATGGATTATTATGTTTAACAATATTCAAAAGGAACAACTACAATTACATATGCAGACAATTTGTATATTTTAGTTGACATGTTTTGCACTGTCTTTACTAAGGCAATGTATGAAAAATAAATTAGAACTTATATTTGGTAGAAAATAATGAAAAAAAAACCACATTGAAATATAATTAAATTTTGTACATGTATATATATATATATATGTGTGTGTGTGTGTGTGTGTGTGTGTGTGTGTGTGTGTGTGTGTTACGTGTGTGTTGTGTGTGTTTATATTTCTTTAATTTTGAAAAGCTAAAACGTAAATGAAAACCTCTCTGATAATATGTTAGCGGAAAAATCTATAATGATTTCCCATTAGATATTTTATACTGCTATTTTTCTTTTTATAGTATGAAATGTTCAATTGAATTTGTTCTGAGTGTTCATTTTCATATTGGTATGAAATGTGCCTGCTTTTGTTACTGTGCTTTACAGGAAGAACATCAACAACAAATTTTGTGAGCAGTATATAACTACATTTCAGAAGTCTGATATGGATGTACAGAAATTCAATGAAGAAAAAGAAAAAATCAGTGGTTTGTACCATAAAAAAAACTTAATATTTAACCTAGTATTACTAAGTAGGAATGGAACAACTAGCCTTGAGTTGAGCATATGAAACTAAATTAAGTTCCATTATCTATCTATCCTTGCTTCTGTTCTAGTCTTACTGAGATATAAACTATTGATTGCATACTATATCAATGAAAACGACTAGGCATTTTATGGTATACCAGATCATAAATTTTTAAGAGGCAGACATTTGCAGAAAGATCAAGAGATGATTACCAGTGACTACAAAAAAAAAACAAAAAACAAAAAAAAAACAAAAAAAAACACAATATATCAGAGTTCAAAGAAGAGAGAAAGCTTATTTATTGGTTTCACCTGGACTCTGTTGTTTATATTAAAAAACCAACTCAATTTGGTAAATCAGTTCTTACAGTCCTAAATTTAGTAAAGATTTAGTAACAACAGAGGATGGAAACAAACAATCTCAACAGCCCTGGAAGAATTTTCCTGTGGAAGAATATCAGCAAACAATTTTAGATCACGTCTCCATTACTCTACCTGTAGAGTCATCACCTGGTTTCCAAGTAAGATCTGAGACAACGATAATCATATTAACTATTTTATTTTATTTACTGGTTAATAGTTTGGAAAGTATTCAATTTGAAAGGAACAGCAAATTCATTCTTGCCTCAGAAGGCATTGAGGAACCTGCCATTATGAGTCAGTTCTGGAAAGAGATAGGAACTAAAGATAAATAATAAATACTCCAATTGAAGACAGTTTTTAAACATTGGACTCTGGATGACATTTCAAGGGAAAGTGATCATCCCTGTAAATAAGGAGTCTAAAGACAGAACAGCAGGGTACTTCAAGATTTGTAATTCTGCATATGGCAGCTGGTGAGAGGGAGCCAGTAAAGGAAGAGAACCACTGGTAGAAAGAAAACTACCATGAGTGAAGGAAAGTTTTAAAGAAGAAAAGATCCCTAAATGTGTCATATGCTGCATGTGGGCCCAATAAGATTGATTTACAGGGCTGGAAGATGGTTTAATTGGTAATCTTTCTCCCGTGTAGGCATGGAGAACCCAGCTTATATTCCCTGCATTGGGATGAATGCCCACACTACCACCAACAACAACAAAATAAACAACAACAAACTAGCAACACTAAAAACAAACCACCACCACAACAACAAAAAAAAGTTGGTGTGGTTGTGAGCATTTTAAAACAACCAATCTCAGATTTAGTTCAGAGAAAAGAAGATCTCCAGATCTTTGTAGCCACCAGGTGTAGCATAAATGATGAGCTCTAGGTTTAGTGAGATTCTGTCTCTGAAACAGTACTGTGAAATCAAAGATGACACCCAATATTAACCCTTTGTCTCCAAATGTATGCAGGTGCACTTTTTTTAAAGATAAGCATTGCAAATTAGAGGTAATTTTACTTAATTATGATGATTTGAGTGCAAATGTGAGGTAAAAAATTGATCACAGTGAATAAAGGGCAAAACAGGATTGTAGTAGCCCAAGGTGAAAAGGTGTAAAGGGCTTGTCTTAATTTTTTTTAAATGCAAATTATCATGGTTGTGCGCAACCCTAAAGAATACAATGAGAACTTTATGTTACTACTTCTATGTGTTGCTTGAGATTGGAATCTAGAGAAAACCAATCTAAGCTTCCAAGACTAGGATTTTACCGAGTTCATGTATACATGGTGCATGCCTATAAACATAAGAACTTGGGAGGCTAAGGCCAGTCTGTGCATTATGAAAAACTCTTTCACATTAAAAAAAATTCCTACCCCACAATTGGTAGCATAATGTTATTTCATATTATTGTAAATATATATATATATTTAGTCAAAATAGTTGTTAAAATTTTAAATCAGTTGGAAAACTATTCCTTTTAACTTTCATATAGAATTATTTTTGCTCACATAAATGTTTTAGTATTAGATATACATTTAGTGTTTTATTGTTAGACTACCATGCATGTTGCATGGCAGTAACAACAAAAATAAACAGAATTGTTATACTAATGTTTTCCTTTTACATTTGTAGAATAGTTGTCAAAAAGAACAACAAGCATTGAAACTGTCCAAATGTAGTCAGAACCAGACCCTGGAAGCAGTTAAAGAAATGCATGAGAAGTCCATGGAGGTATGTTGCACATGGTCCATAAAATGACCTTAGGAATCTAAATATGTTTTAATAATCATAAAGTTTTAACTACTTATTATTTTGAATTATTTCTTACTGAAATGACTGCTATTATCCATAAAATCCTAATGGCTTTGTATGAATTATTAAAGATATGAAATGATAAAATGGGAATTTGACCTCAGATGTACCTCATACTTTAATAACACTATAATTATCCTGCTTTATTAAACATAACCCTAACACTAACCCTAATCCTAATCCTGACCTTAACCTTTACCCTATACATCATCTGCACAGAATCTTTCATATTTGTATCCTTGGGAATTTATTTAATAAGAGGTACTTTTCTGTTTTAGGTTTTGATGAACTTGGGGACCAAGTACTAAGATATGCTTTTTGGTGTAGATGGTGAACTGAGAAAAAAAAATGTCTATGTTTGAAAGAGCCATCATGGAGAATAATCTGAAGTACTCTTCTACTTTCCCATCTTCAGAAAAATGAAGCATGAAAAATTTTCACTTGCTGGTATATATATAAAACAAATAAAAAAATCTCTAACTTTTTTGTTTCCTATGAAACAGAGTTTTAAAGTTTCTTTAATCCTTGTTATTCTGATGATTCTGAGAAGGAAGTTAATCCCAGTGATGTGATTACAAAGTTAACTAGCAGTTATACCTTTAGAGTTAAAATAGAACTTCTTTATTTTTAAATATCTTTAATCATTTTCTTGTTTAAGTATAAGTGCATCTTTATATTAACTTCCAAAGGAAATCTAAATGAATATGTGAATGGTATATAGTCCCGTGGACTGAAATTCCACACACTAATATAGTTGAATTATTTAAAATTTATTCTTATACTTTTTTTAAAGTCGAGATTTTATTCTTCTCCTAGTTCCCCCTCTTACTGTTCCACACCCCATATCTCCTGCCTATATGCCCCCATGCTCCCAGGGCCCCAAGCCCACAATCCCCATCTCCAAGAGTATGACACCACCATCCTGTCCCCTCTCCACCAGACCTCCCTGCTCCCTGGGGCCTGAAGTCCCTTGAGGATTAGATGGACCTCATCTGACTGAGTCCAGACCTGGCAGTCCTTTTCTGTATATGTGTTGGTGGCTTTATATCATCTGGTGTATGAAGCCTGGTTGCTGGCTCAGTGTCTGAGACATCCTGGGAGGTCCAGGTTATTTGAGATTGTTGGTCCTCCTACCGGGTAGACCTCTTCCTCAGCTTCTTCCAGCTTTTCCCCAATTCATCCACAGGGGTTCCCAGCTTCTGTCTATTTGTTGCATATAAATTTGAGCATCTGACTCTTTCACCTGCTGGTTTGGTCTTTCAGAGAGCAGTCATGATAAGCCCATTTTTTGTGAGCACAGAATAGCATCAGTAATAGTGTCAGGCCTTGATGCCTCTCCTTGAGCTTTATCACAATTTGGTCTTGTCACTGGATCTCCTTTTCTTTAGGCTTTTCTCCATGTTTTTTCCTTGCAGTTCTTTCAGACAGGAACAATTCTGAGTTAGAGCTTTTTACTGTGGGATGGTAACTCAATCTTTCCACTTGATGTCCTGTCCCTCCACTGGAGGAGGACTCTACAAGTTCCCTCTCCCCACTGTAGGGCATTTCTTCTAAGGTCCCTCCCTTTGAGTCCTTAGGGTCTCTCACCTCCCAGGTCTCTGATATAACCGAGGGTTTTCTCACCTCCTACCTCAAAAAGTTGCCTGTTTCCATTCTTTTTGCTTTTCCTCAGCACTTCAGTTATGTTCCCCACACACACAATACCTGATCATGTTCACCTTCTTGTCCCATTTCCCACCCAGGCTCTTTCCTCCCCATCACTGTAGTGATTTTTTTAACCTTCTTAACATTTAAAATTGTTTTCATTCATACAGATAATTGAAATTTATTTATTTTTTGATTCATTATCTTATTAGTTTCCAAAGGTAAGAGATACAAATAAAGAAGGTACATTGGGTTGATTTTATTTCACTTCATTTCATTTTTGAAATAGGCACATAGTATGTTGTGTATTGTCCAAGAAGTTCTAGAATGTTTAGGTTCCAGGTGATCTCAGCATTCCATGTAGGTATTATTACAGGTATGTGACAACATACCTGGCTTATATTGTTCTTAAGAAAGTAGTCCCACAAAAATTTCCTATAAACACTTTAAAATTAACATTGCTCTCAGAGATGAAAATATTTCCTGTTAACTTACAAAATTCATAGAAAGTATATTTCTTTCTTGAAAGAAACTAAACTGCTAACTTCAAGGCAGGATAAAAGGACTGATTAGCCCCCTCTCTCTGTTCTAGGCCCAACCTCTCTGTTCCCATTGTTCTTGTTTCTATAGCTCTGTCTCTCTCTTTGTTTTCAGCTAGCCCTCTATCTGTTCTTTGCCCCACATTTTTCTGACCTAATGGTTTTGTTTCTGCCTCTATGCCTCTATACCTCCCCCATTTCCTCACTCCTCTACCCTCTCCCAATCATTCCCTTTATACCAGGTCTGTTCCGTGGTGTAATTTCTGAAGGTCACAACATGCATGGGTCCAGCAAATGTATTCCCTTGCCATGTAATATTTCATAACACTAACACATTAAAAGCAACTGACAAAATCTATAAATATTAGTTTGAGACATGGATTTTTGTATTCCCAAAAAGGAATCAAAACAACATTTCATTTGGCTTGGCCTTCAGATAAATTCAGATAACCTAACCTTACCTAATCACTAAGAATGCTAAATTATGCACTTGTTTTTCTCCTTGCAACAATGTATGTCCATCAGTGCCCTTTGACACAAATAAATCCACAAACTTGCTCCATTGACAAGAGCATTGCTCATTTAATCCTGTGATAACAAAAGCAGGTGCAGCAGGAGCAGCATCTGCCCTAGGTCCTCTCAGGAGCTCTTTCTTTTATTCACTCTCAAGAATCACTAGAATTTCAAACAAAAACTATCTGCAGCTGGGGACAGACATGAGATTAAAACAAAACAAAATAAAAAAAAACTACACATATAACATTGCTGGGTTTTTATAGGAAGCAAAATTCTCATACATTTTTTCCTATAAGGAGGATGGAGGATCCTACAACTCAGAAGCAAATAAAACTTCCAAGTTTTAGGAAGCTCAGAAAGGGCTAGGTTTGCTGAGGCCCTCCCAAAGGCAAGAAAAGAGGAACACAATTGCTGGGGTGATGTTTCGCCTACCTCTTCCTGGTAAAGAGAATTCAACACAGTTGAATTCTTTTTAACAGCTTAAGAGCAGGAATGCCTCAATGCTACAGGAACCCCAGGACCCCAGGGAGGACTACTTAAATACACCCCAGCACTGGGGAGGGCTATGCGTCCTGCTAGGGTTGGTCAGTCTGCAGACATGTTAATTTGCATGCACCCACTCAGGAGGGGTTGGTGCCAGATTTGGTCTAGCACCTGCTCAGTGGTGTTGTTTACTGCGATGGTGTACCGGAGACCAGCACCATCTTTTAGGTGCTGGCTGCCTACAGCATGAACAGATTTTTTTTTTTAACTACTTGCTTGGACTGATCTTCCCCTGCTTTGTGGGCCCAGCCTGCTAATTCTGTTATCTACTGTATTTGTCTGACTCATTTGGGATAAGGATTTACTTGGACCCAGCTTCATTTGTCACATCCACTTTTCAAGTATAAAAAAAAATCACATACTCCATCTACCAACATGGGAGACATTATTTTTTGATATGCAGTTTTCCCCAACAGTGGAATGACAAGACGACCAGAGCCATCCCTTAGGACAGGGACAAATGATCCAAAAGTTACTATTCTCTAACCTAGGACAACCAGTGTCAATAATTTTATATGTCTCTGCAAACCTAGATTATGGCTGATCAACTTCATTGAGTCAGTGGTAGCACTCAGAGTGGGCATACAGGCTAAATGATAACTATATATGTGAACATCCTTCAACTCTGGCCAGATGTACCCCTAAAGCCCATTTTTACATTTCCTACTGGAAGCACATCTTATGAACAACCTGGCACTACAAGTGCAAAAATGGTGCTCCTTCAAAAGGAGCCTTCTGCATCAGACTGTCAACTAGGGACCTGGAAACATTCTAATTTCAATATCACTAACTTAAGAAACCCCTGACAGAATACTGGCTGGCAGATTGGAAAGGGCACGATCACAGGGTCTGTGTTAAATGTCAAGAGAGTTTCTATCATGCATTAAGTGACATCCAGATCTTCCATTCTTTTCATGAGGAAATAAAAATTAGCCCATTTCTCATTGCTCCCATAGCAAGAAATCTGTTTTTGTCCTGTTGCCACAGACCCTCTGGGTCCCTCTTTCTGCATGGAAAGAGTCACTAGTCCGAGATGGGCAAAGAGTCTGCGAATGACAGAAAGATGAACACGTGAGATTGTGTACTATCTGAATGTCATTTGTCAAATTGAGCATCAAACTTTTTATACACAAGAAAATAGGGAAGTTAGGTGACACATTGGCAAAGTAAAAATGAGGTTACTGGGTGCTTAATGGCTCTTACACAAAACAGAGGAATGTAAACACAAAGACAGGCAGGAACTGGTCAATAAAACAACTGAGACAAAGTCAGCCCTATCTAAGGTCACCTAAAGTCTTAGAAGCCAGGTGTGAGGTCTTACACTCCTAGGGCAATGGCTTTCACACCCAAGTCATATTTCTAATTAGGGAGTTTGGCTCTAGCTAACCATCTCATTACCCTAAAACCACAGCCAGATCTACTGCCTAAACCATTGTAAATTCCTGTATGTGGGAGTGATTTGGCTTTTATTCTAAGTGATAGTGTAATACCAAAGGCAATTCTGAATGTCACTGAATAGGCAACATTGAATTCCAAACCCATGGTCAGCTCAAGGACTTTCTAGGACATTGGAACACTGGCAAAGGCTTAGCTATGTCAGAAATCAATCTTAAAAGGCACTTATAATAAGATATTACTAAAAGAGAGCACATGGATCTGTACACCAGACTAACAAGGGGATAGGGTATGAATATGTGGGTTATGAGAATGCCAAAGCTCCAGGAGTTGAGTTCATTTTGAAACTCTTTGACTCATGAGTGCTTCCAGGGCTCTTGGACTGCCAAGCAGACTTCACTACAGTGTGCATGTGCGGCATCCTGGTAGACACTAGAGTCCAGTAGCTAAGGGTGTATTTTGTCCATGCATGTGAAAAAACTAACATGGAAGAACTCTTGGACTGCCAAGCAGACTTCACTACAGTGTGCATGTGCGGCATCCTGGTAGACACTAGAGTCCAGTAGCTAAGGGTGTATTTTGTCCATGCATGTGAAAAAACTAACATGGAAGAACTATGGCCTGGATAGATAAAAAAAAAAAAAAAGAACTGGATTCCTGTAATCCTTTGTATGAGACAAGGTTCCCCGGTCCTTCTACAAATCTTGACTCACTAAAACTTCAATTATTGGGACTAGGAGTGGTAATAGCACATGTGTTTAAACCTAAGCACTCCAGAGTCAGAATCCTCTGTGATTTTGAGGCTAGCCTGGTTTACACAGTGTGTTCCAGATTACTCTGACCTACATAATGAGATCCTGGACAAAACCAAAACCAAAATTGAACTAATACTTAAGTTGTTGGGGAAAACTGACCTACCTAATGGAAGGGTGATTTAAACTTCAGCTGGAATCCCCACATGCCTGGGCCAAACATTCTTTAATGCAGTCACTTGGGAAATTCAATGGTGTGGATTCCCAAACCACTTTGAACAAAACATCTATTCCTTGTCTAGTTTCTCTAATCTCTGACAGGACCGAAAAAAAAATGTCAATGCAGGTATCAGGTACCATGCCCTTTGTGGGCTATACTGGATATGTTGGGTACACAGCCTCGATTATACTTTTTCTCACCTAATCAGGATTGTGTGTTTTGGGGACTAGCTGTACAATTTTCTTCCTGTTCCAACTTACCAGAGGGAACCATTTAGAAATCTAAAGTACTAGCCAGGTGGTGGTGGCACTCGACTTTAATCCCAGCACTTTGGAGGCAGAGGCAGGCAGATTTTTGAGTTCGAGGCCAGGCTGCTGTTCAAAGTGTGTTTCAGGACAGCTGGGGGTATACACAGAAACCCTGTCATGAAAATAAAAAAAAAAAAATCTAAAGTACTGGTAGTCGCAAAGTAAATGGTGTGTCCTTGAAATTGGCAACTAAAAATAAAATGAATGGCAATCTGAGTGTAAAATTCATTAACATGATCCAGCTACCTGGACAGAGTCCTGAGGCTACCAAACTCCCATGTATATGTGAAACCATATTAGCAGTATAAGACACAGTTTAAATAATTATTAGTATAATATTATTTTGTGACATAAAATTATTAACTGTACAATACAAGAAACATTGAATTTATTACTACTATAACTCCAAAAGCCCTAAATATACATTTGTATAATAGTATCCTCAGAGGATTGAAACCTTCCACCCTACAGGAAGCTCCTTAAGCAGAGAGATAAACAACTCAAAAGAAATCCAGGAAGCTCTTTAAGCAGGAAGGCAAACACCTTCAAAGAGCTTCAAGGAGTCCCTCAAACTGACAAAAGTCAGTAGGCTTCTCCCTGCCAGAGAAAGGAATAAAAGCTGAGAGTCCCTCTCATATGCAGAAAGATGAGGTACAAAAGAGAAATATGAGGCCAAGGCTTAGAGCATTTCTCCCTGGAAGGTAAAACCCTGGACAATCCTCAACCTTGTTTTCCCTAATCTCTAAAATACATTCAGAAAGAAGCTCTTTGTTCTCTATAGCCAGCAAAAAGCCTTTTTGTTTCTGTGCCTTACAGCCAGAGATGTGATAATTGTAGGAAGACCTATAGGGATATGGAGATAGAGAGGATATGCAGACTACTCCCCACCCATAGCCAAGTTTACTCCCAACTCCTCCCAACTCTCCCCATCTCCTCCGAACTCTCCTCCCAACTCCTCCCAATTCTTCATCTAGCTGTTAAAACCCCCTGTTCTTACTGCTCAGGGTCAAACTCCCCTGCCCTGCAAGGCAGAAGGAGTTTGTCCTCAGCTAGATTTAGTAAAAACTCTTGAATTTGGCATCAGGGGGGGTTTTCTCTTGAGTCTTTGGGGTGCTGGCCAGCTCATCCTAGGACTTGAGTGGAGGCCCAGCTTTTGGTGGTCTTACATGTGGGTGCTCATTTGCTGAGATTTGTGGCCTACCCCAGTTCTCAGAAATCCCCGCTGAGAGGTAAGATCCTGCCTTTGTCTATGTCTTTGTCTATGTCTTTGTCTGCAGGCTTTTTTTGAATTTTGTATTCTTAGTTTACAGTAGCCTGTGCACATGAGAGCAACAAATTCCCTGTCTGGGATGGAGGGGAGTGTTACTGACAGACGTGTCAGGAGTAACTGCCTGCCAACCTGGGAGACATCCCAGAAGGTCTGAGGGAGCTCCAGGGATGCCTGGGTATTTCCCATCGGGGAGCCAATTGAGACTGTGCTCACTCACCCGTCTGTTTCTGTTACTAGGTGCTAATTGAGTGGTGCTCACTCAACCATCTGTTTCTGTTACTGTGTGCCAATTGAAAGGTGCTCACTCAGCAATCCATTTCTGTTACTGGGTGCCAAGTGAGAGTGTGCTCACTCAGTCATCTGTTTCTGTTACTGGGTGCAAAGTTAAGAGTGTGCTTACTCGGCTGTCTGATTGAGTACTGGTTGCAGTTATCGTAAATTATTGTGTGTATATCTTGTTTGTCTCCCTGAATGTGACTCTGACAATGAGACAGACTCTTAGCACTCCCCTCGTATGAGTCTTGTGATTTGGGCTGAAATTAAGACTAGGATTCACAACCCGTCTGTAGATGTCAGAAAGAGATTTTGAAGAACTTTCTGCTCTAGGGAATGGCACGCTTTTGGTGTTGGTTTAACACCAGAGGACACTCTTGATTTGATTGTGATTTCTGCCCTTAAAAATGTTGTTTAGGCAGAGGGGACCAGGGTCTCAACCAAATCAAGTGCCATAGAATCTCATCTAAAAAATTTAGCCAAGGACCCCCCCATCCTTGTTGAAACCTTGAGTTCAGTGGAAAAAGCCAGACTCCTGAGACCTAACTCTCTGCCACTCAGAGAAAAAAAAAAAAAAACTGAGATAAAAATAGTGGAGTCTGAACTGCAACCCTGGCTCCCACAAAGATATATCCAGAGTTAGAAGAACCTCCACAATGGCATAACACCCTACCACCATATCCCCAACTCGTCCCCTCCCAGACCTCTCAACATGTCTGAGGTGCCGCTGGAGATTTGGGGGTGGGACCAGCAGCTGGAACCTGAGGCTGTTGAGCTCGGAACCTAGAGGAAACAGACTGCACAGTGCTGCCTTTATATACTTACGGCCCTCCTCCATCAGAACCCAGACAACTGCAGTCCCTTTAGTACTGGCCATTTTCCTCTACTGATCCTATAATTTGAAGGCATATCATGCCCCCTTTTCTGGAAATCCCTCTAGCCATACTCATCTAATGTAATCTCTCATGTTCTCTCATCAGCCCACTAGGGATAACTGTCAACAGAATTTGAGCATTCTTTTCACCACAGAGGAGAAAAAAAAGATACTGCTGGAGGCCAGAAAGAACATGCTAGGGGTCAATGAATGGCTGTCACATCTTCTGAATGAAATAGATGCAGGCTTGCCTCTGACAAGTCCTGACTGGGACCCTGAAAGTCCTCACAGTAGGGGGCAGTTGACAGTTTTCCTCTGGGCTCTAATAACAGGGCTGAAAGGAGCTGGCAGGTGCCCCACTAATTTGGCCAAGGTAAGAGGGGTCCTACAAGAGGAAAAGTAGCACCCAGCAGTGTTTTTTTTTGAGCACCTCTTAGAACCATACAGGCCTTACACTCACTTTGACCCTACATCAGAGGGCCAGCAGGCAGCGATGGCCATGGCTTTCATTGGCCAGTCTGCTTCTGACATTAAAAGGTTACAGTGTCTATAGAGTCTGCAAATATTATCTTTGAAAGATCTGGTTAAGGAGACAGAGAAAGTGTACTATAAGAGAGAGACTGGAGAAGAAAAAAGAGAAAGAGTAAAGAGAGAGTCTGAAAAAAGATAAATTATACGAGATAGAAGGCTGTAAGAAATTTAACTAGGGTTTTAGACATAATTCCAGGTGATAAGGAATATTATAGAAAGGGAGGAGGATGTAGGCAGACAGTGTACCTGGGTAACACAGCACCAAGAAGATGTCAAAACTCCAGAGGACCTTCGCAACCACCTCTAGATAAGGACCAATAAAAAAAAAAATGGACACTGGGCAAAAGACTGCCCCCCCCCAAAAAAATAGATATCAGTCCTCCCAAGGTCCTTAACCCAGATGACAATGCCTAGGGCAGATGGTCCTCAGGCCCCCCTCCCCGAGCCTAGGGTAATCCTAACTGTGGAGGCGACCACAACATATTTCCTTGTTGATACCAGAGCAGAATTTTTAGTCCTGAAAGAGCCACTGGGGAAATTGAAGAACAAGAAAACTGTAGTAATAGTGGCTACTTGTCAGAATCCATACTCTTGGACCACTGATAATAAAGTTGATTTAAGAAGAAGCCAAGTAACTCATTACTTTCTCATCATTCCTGAATGCTCCACCCCATTGTTGGGGAGAGACTTACTATCAAAATAAAAGCCCACATAAGTTTCTTTTCAGAAGGAACTTCAGTCTCTTGGATTCCACCATCTCTATAATTTTAGCTTGAAAATCAGAAAACTAATATAGATAAAGTGAGCCTCAAACCTGTTAGAGAAAAGTTCTAGAAGGGAACTGGTTAGAGAGATATCCTCAAGCCTGGCCAGAGACTGCAGGTATAAAAATGACAAAAAGGGTGCCCCCATCGTTGTGATGCTCAAAGCTGGTGCGACTCCTATTGGGGTATGATAATACCCCATGAACAAAGAGGCCTTCAAGGGCATCAGACCTCACCTCAAAAGGCTCTTAGAACTGGGTGTTTTATTCCCTTGTCAGTCTTCCGGGAATACTCTGTTGCTAACAGTTAAAATTCAGGCTTCGCCCCGGGAAATCAGCTAAGAGGTGACCCGCTAGGGGCATACTGGGCAATAAATTTTACTGACGTTAATCCAGCCAAGTACAGTAATAAATATTTATTAGTTTTTTTAGACACTTTATCAGGGTGAATGGAAGCCTTCCACACTAAGAAGGAGACCACCAATGTCATGGTAAAGAAGATATTAGAGGAAATTTTCCCAATATTTGACATCCCTAAGGTAATTTCATCAGACAACATCCCCTCCTTCGTTGCTCAGATAAGACAATTGCTTATAGACCCCAGATTTCAGGACAGGTAGAGCAGATAAAGAGAACATTAAAGTAAACCTTAACTAGATTGGCTTTAGAGACCAGCAGAAAAGATTGGACAACACTCCTAACCTTCGCCTTGTTCCCAGGGAAATTTATACTTACACCCTTTGAACTCCTCCATGGGAGACCTAATGAAGCAGGGAGAATGTTTGACCTGGTGTTCCTTTTTCCCAACCCCTGCCAGCTCACTTGAAGGCCCTATAACTGATCAAAAATGATTCCTGGGAATTGCTGAAATAAAATCAAACAAAGACACACAGACACACAGACACACACACAGACACACACACACAAACAAACAAACAAACAATACATAGGTACCAGGAACCATAATGGGACCACATCAATTTCAAATAGAGCATCCTATCCTGGCCTGACACCACCTTTCTAACAACCATAAACCCAGACGAAAAGGACCCTAACTGGTGCTTGTGACAAGCTCTGCTGCTGCTCCTCCAGCCTGTGTCTGGCTCCTCCTATTGGCCCCACCAAGGCCCACTGACCCAGCCCTGCTTGCACTAACTGGCCTTGGCTCAGGAACTGAACCTCCTCCTTCCATCCCACCTCTGGTGAGAAACTCTTTAGTCTCATTAAAGCGCTTCTGGGGCTCTCAATGTAACAAATTCTGAAGATGTGACCTCATGTTGGCTTTATTTGACAGCTGGGCCAGAGGTTTAATTTTCCTAGTTCTAATATTAGAACTATTTACTAGAAGGAGTAGGGTATGTGAGACCCTGTCTTATAGCATTTATCCCTGGAAGGAAGAGCCCCTGGACATTTCCCAACCTTTTTTTTTCCCTTGATCTCTAAATAAACATCAGAAAGAAGCTCTTTGTATTCTATTGCCAGCAAAAGGCTTTTTGTTTCTGTGCCTTACAGCCAGAGATGCGATAATTGTAGGAAGACCTACAAAGATATGGATATAGAGAGGAGGTGCAGACTACTCCCCCACTATACCCCCACCTATAGCCAACTCTCCTTCCAACTTCTTCCAATTCCTCAGCTAGCTGTTAAAGTCCTGTAATGTTACTGCTCAGGGTCAAACTCCCCTGCCCTGCATGGCAGAAGGAGTTCCTCCTCAGCTACCTGATAATAAAACCTCTTGCAGTTTGCATTAGGTGTGGTTTTCTCTTGAGTCTTTGGGGTGCTGGGCAGCTCATCCTGGGACTTGAGTGGAGGCCCAGCTTTGGGGGTCTTACAGAGTCTTGGTGAAGTTGAGACTAGTTGTCTGAAAGAAGCAGAAACAAGAGGGAGCTGGAGCTACCTTGCCTGGAAGAGGTTTAGATCCACTGAGCTACATTGAAAGGATTCTCTCCAACCTGTTGAGCTGTCTGCTCTATTCTCCAGGTTCCCGTTTTTGTGGACCATAGTGGGGTGGGTTTGGTGGTGCAGCTGTCCCTGAGTCATTTCTGCTCCTGTAAGTAACCCCTCACACTTATTCCTGTAAGGAATCCCAGTAAAACTCATTCATCAACCAATTTGGAATTCAGCAACATTTATAGCATAACCAGTTCTAATTCCACCACAGTTAATGCAATAGCCAACATTTGGCCTTAATTATTACAGATTGATTATTTTTGCTTGTTTATTGTGTATAAGAATAACTCAGTGAAATTCTACCTTTCTCCCATATGGATTCAGTCATTGAAATCCAGATGCCAGGGAGCAAAAAAAGAAATTTGACTTGCTGAGCCTTCTTGCCAGCTCTGATTTTGCCAACTTTAATGCTTATAGCAGAAACATGGCCTAAAGTCAAAATATTTGTATTTATTTATTCAAATTCATTTGTTCATTTAATATATTCGTGTGTGCCTATTCTCATGCCACAGTACACAGGGTTTTTGGGCATTGCATTTTTTAGTGTCTTTTTTGGGGTTCTATTTTTTTAAGGTTATTTTAGAGTTTTAGGTTTTTTTTTTCATTAGTTTGTTTTATATTTTGTTTCTTTGTTTCATTTGTTTTTTTAGTAAGACTTCTTGAGTTCTCTTTAGAATTTTAGATTTTTCTTTAGGGTTTGTAAAGTTTTAATTATGTCTTTTAAGATTTTTTTTTAAGGTTCTTTCATATAAAAAATAATTTTAGGGTTTCCTCAGTGTTTCAGGCAACTTTTTAAAGACATGTTGTTGTTGTTGTTGTTGTTGTTGTTGTTGTTTCTTTTGTTCTTCTGTTTTGTTTTTTGTTTTTTTTTTTTTGTTTTTTTTTTGCTTTTACAATTTTTAAGGTCTTTTTAGGGTTCTTGAGATTTTGGGGAATTTTAGGGCATTTTTAAAGTGTTTTTAGAATTTTTAATGGTCTTTTTAGAGTTCCTGTTTTTTTGTTTGTTTGTTTGTTTGTTTTGTTTTGTTTTGTTTTGTATTTTTGTTTTATTTTTTGTTTTGTTTGTTTGTTTAAGTATTTTCGGGTCTCCTTTCTGTGATGTCCAATGGCTTTAATCCCAGCATATGGCAGGCAGAGGCAGGCAGATTTCTGATTTCAAGGCCAGCCTTGTCTAAAAAGTGATTTCCAGGACAGGCAGAATTACACAGAGAAACACTGTCTTGAAAAACCGTAAAAAGTATATAGATAGATAGATAGGTAGGTAGGTAGATAGGTAGATAGATAGATAGATAGATAGATAGATAGATAGATAGATAGATAGATAGATAGATAGATAGATAGATAGACAGATAGATAGATAGATATAGATAGAAAAGATAAGATACATAGATAAGATAGGTAGGTAGGTAGGTAGTTAGGTAGGTAGGTAGATGATAGGTAGAAAGGTAGATAGGTAGATAGATAAATATAAAGTATTTTAGGTTATTTTAAAAGCTTTTTAGGTCTCTTTTAGTGTTTGGTTAAAGATTCTAAAGTGTTTTAGGGTTTTCTTTTTTAAGATTTTAGGAGTCTTTTAGGGAGTTTTAAGTATTTTAGAGTTTTTAGGATGGGGGGCTTGAATGACAGGGATTTTATGTAGGGTTTTAGTTTTTTATGATTTAAAAATATTTCTGGATTTTTTGGGATTTTAGGGTTTTCTTGAGGTCTATATTTGGAGAGGGATGGATGTTTCTTGATTTCTTTTGAATTTTAAAGTATTTTAGGGTATTAGGGTCTTTTAGGGTTTTTAAAAGATTTTAGGATTTTTTTTTAATTTCTATTTTTTTAAGGCTTTTGTTTTGTTTGTTTGTTTGTCATTGTTTATTTTATTTTATTTTTTAGAAATTTGGTATATTTTGTTAGGGCTTTAGGGTCATATATATATATACATATACATATACATATACATATATATATATATATATATATATATTTTTTTCTTTTTTTGGTTTTCTTGATTTTTTTAAACTTTCAGTGTTTTTTGGGTCTTTTGCAATTTTTATATTTGCCTCTCACCATTTGTTTATCTCAGATTTTTACTGGCCTTATTGTTTCTGACTGGATCCTGTTCCTCCAATGAGCTGATTGTGAACTGGTTGTGGTGGAGCTTCCGGGAATCAAAGTTGTCGATGGTTGTGGGACTGGATCTGGAGCAGTGGCTCTGGCCCAGGCCCAGGCCGAGTTTTCGGCCAGAAGGAAAATGTATCTCTACCAGGGCAAGACAGATATGGTTTGCTTTCACTGGGCCCCTTGAGGTCCCAGGTAGGCACAGTATTGTGGCAAGCGGTATCTCATCTGTGAGCTTGGCTATGACAGACCTCCTAGTAGTCAAGATATCTCTGTATGTGGGAGGAGTTCTGGAGCACCAGCTCTGCTGCAGGGAAGAGTTGTGGCATCATGATAAAGTCTTATCCCTCTGGAATGATAAGACAAAAAAAGCTTTCCTTCTACTAGTTGCCTTGGTAATAGTGGTTGATCACAGCAATAATACAGCAATTGCTAACTCCCCTTTATGTTCATTATGATAAGTAATATATTAGGTTTTCTATCTTTCTGCAAGAGAATACTATCACTCAACCTCACACATGCACGAAATTATATAAAAATGGCCTCAAACCCGTATGAGAGCAAAACTATGTTAATTACCTTATTCCAAATCTGTGTTAACTCACCTAACAAAACACTCTCCTTCCATCCATTTTCCTCCAAATGCCTTGATTTCAGCTACTGCTACAAACACACCAGTAGTGACCCACCTGACAGGCCGAAAAGCCTAGACATGGTCCCGAGGCGAAAACTTCACGGAAAATTAGTCTCCTGTATTCATGGTAACCTGTATAATGAATGTTCCAATGTCCTTGCTTTAGTCGGTAAATGGATCTGTGTGCTTTCCCTTAATATTGCTTTTTTGTAAGTGCCTCTAAGGATTGATTTTGACATATTGCTAAGTTAGATACCTCACCTAGGAATTCCTGTCCTAGGCATTCTTTGAGCAAACTATGGTCTTTGAATTCACCAAGGATGCTGCCTATTCAGTGACATTCAGATTTACCTCTAGTACTGTAAGAGAGATAATGAAAGAAATCAGGCATTACTATCTGTTCCACAGAGTTAGAATTCTCAGGGCAAACTACTACCATATGCAAGAATTTACTATTATCTAGGAATAAGAAAGGTTGTGTTATAAGAAGAAACCAGAATAGATAATTAGAACTATAGATATTTGAGCTTCAAACATACACAGGAATTTGCAATGACCTAGGGGCCCGAGGTATTATATGATAGACTAGAAGAGGAACTATTGCAAGGCCACAAAACCATTGCCTATGACTTCTAAGATTAAGCAAACCTTAGGGAAGGCTACTTTTGATCCCAGTTTTTAACATTGAATTTTATCCCAATTGGTCCCTGCCAGTCCTTTGTAGGCATTCCTCTATTTTGTGTAAAAGTCACTTATAAGACTATTGCTCCCTTTGAGACAAATTACATTCAGATCCACACTCCTTTGTGTCTTGTCTGTTTCTCAGCCTCTCTTCTTGTTAAATCCTTGCCCACCTTTACTCAGAATCCAAGATATGCCCATGGAGCAAGGACCCAAGTGAGGTTTGTCTGTGGCAAGCTACCTTTCAGTTGACTAAAATTATATCATATATATATATATATACACTCCAGCTCTATTCAGGTACCCCAGGAGAAGGCATTAGATCTCATTATGGATGGTTGTGAGCCACCTAGTAGTTACTGGGATTTGAAATCTGGACCTTCAGAAAAGCAGTCAGAGCGCTCAACCACTGAGCCATCTCACCGGCCCTATATACCACATTTCATCTATTAAGTTCATAATGGAAAAGAAACGGTTCCATTTCCTAGCTATTGTGAATATTGCAATAAACATGCATTGAACATATATCAGATGTAGGACGTGGGATCTTTAAGTATTTGTCTTGGTGTGTGACAGCTAGACTATCTCATAAGTCTAGTTTTGAAAACCAGTGTACTAATTTACACAGTGCTGCCCATGTTTACATACCACCATGGATACATATGGGAGAGGAAGTAGTCAATTGATCCCCATTTGTAGAAAATGCAATCCTGTCCTTAATAGTTTCAACAGAAAACTTATATACAAACAGTTTCAGCAAATTGGAGTGATACAAAGTCACATTAAAAAATCAACATATTTATATATGCCATCAATGAACTTGCTGAGAAAGAAATAAAGGAAGTAAAAGCCAATTCCTAATAACATTTTTTTAAAAATAATAGGAGCTGGGAAATAGTTAAGGGGATATTGTGCTTGCCACACAAATGTGAGGAAAAGAGTTCAGATAACCCAGTACCCAGTGGTGAGTGAGTGTGTCTGCTCACCTATACTCTGAGCAGAGGAAGACTGGAAATCCTGGGTCAAGCTGCCTTGCTAGACAACCCAAACCCTGCTCAGTAAACAGAGTGAAAGTCATCAAATTACACAGCTTTAACATGTGGTCTGTACATGCACATGCACACACATGAACATATACACTTACATATATGTACAGCTTCATACATGACAAAACATTATATATACATGCCATTAAGATCCACCTCCATTCTCCCTCATCCACTCTACACACACACAAACACTCACACACACACACACACACACACACACAGAGAGAGAGAGAGAGAAAGAGAGAGAGAGAGAGACAGAGACAGAGACAGAGAGACAGAGAAAGATAGACAGAGACACAGAAAAACAGAAAGACAGAGACTGAGAGAAAGAGAGAAGGGATGAGGAGGAGTCATAAGAAGATAAATTGTAAGAAAACATTAAGACAGGACAAACAAGAGTGTCTTACTGTTCCCACAAAACTCTGCTAGGAGAAATAGCATAAAAGCACAATGGTGTCATCAATACAGCTCCAGTCATGAAAAAGAAAGTACACCAAGGCCCTATTAAATATCCAAACCAACATTTTGTTTGACTGACTTCCAGTGTCAAGCTTTTAACATGCCAAATGTCAAAAGATATTAATTTAGTTTACAAAAAGACTTGGTCTTATGTCTTTCCTGGTCATTCAGTTGTTTGTTCATGTAAGAGAATAAACTTAAGAAAAGGAATAGATTTTAAAAGCTTTATTAAAGAATATTAATTACTGTGTTAAATGCTACAAACCTATTCAGTTATTTTCATTATTACATTTACAATGAATAAAAGTCATTTTATTTGAACAACATTATAATGCTGTTATTAATAATGATATGTTTAAAAACATATCCAATATTTAGAAAAATTCACCGAAAACTTTTCAAAACATAAGTCAAGTAATCACCTTCATAGATTTAATTTCAAAGTGAAAAATTGAACTTTCTTTTCAATATCACCATGCTTAAATCAAGCATTTCTCCATTTATAAACCACTACTCATTTTGCCTTTATAGATTATCTGAAAGAAACATAGTAACAGTAACTTAAATCCAGAAAGCTATTTTGTTCTGACATTAAGATTGCACAGCTAATTCTCAAAAGGTGTATATTATCTGAAACGATACATATAATTTCCTACCCATTTTACCATGCAGCAAGTTCTTCATGCCTAGCAGGATTGTTCTGTTACTTAAATTCAATGTTTTCAGAGATAGCAAAAGACCAACTAGAAATTCAGATAAGAATAGTTAATACAGAATTAGCCAGGAATACAGGTTACCCCAGATTGTAGGAGAAGAGTGGATATTCTGACAGCAAATAGCTTTTAAATATAAACTCCTGAGATAAGTTGGAGTTAAAAAAAAAAGAGAGGGGGTGGTAAAGCATTCAAGAATTCCAAGAAGAAAGAACTTATGGCATAGCACTGAGGCAATGGCACAAGGAAATAACTGGTTGATAGAAAGTGTCCCTGAGTTTCTGAATGATGCAAGCCTTTATTGCTGCATAGCCAAAGGGAAACAGAAATCCTTCACAAAAATCAAAGAGAGGAGCCAAATAAACACCTTTCATCCAGCAAGATCAAAAACTGCTCTTAGAAAACTGGCAAAGTGTACAAAACAGGCAAAACAAGTTTCTGTGTCACTAAAGTAGGATCTTCACTTATAGCCTCAATTTTACACTTTCTCAGTGTACCAATTTCTATAAAACATGACCTTTCAAAGAATCAGCTTGACTAAGTGTTTAATAAACAATCCTGTGCAACTATATTCCAGCTGCATCATTGGACATAAACTGAATTTTCCATGTGTTGCCACTGATGTGAGCCATTATCCTGTTGTGCTTCAGGAGATTTATATGACCTTCAACAAGCAATCCAAATATGAAAATGAATAAGAACCCAACTTGCTAACTGTGACAGACAAAACAATTCTTTAAGGCCACTAGTGCTACATTCAGGAGTCCAACTTTGTCTGTGTTCTGAATCTAGTCAAAAACAGTTAAAATATTGGAAATAAAACTTGCATCTGTACTATAAATAGATTACTGTTTTGCCCTTATTCTCTGAACAATAACATGTTAATTGCACAGTAATATTTCAGTAAGTATTAGTCATTCAGAGATGTCTTTCAGCATCCAGTTAGACTCACAGTTGTCACAAATTTATCTAGGAGAGTTCGTTTTTAAAATACAGAATAATATCTGTGATATCAATTCCATGCATTCTTTGCTCTATTCAAATACTATCACCAGTTCTTTCCCTAGCAAGTATGCCAGTGTTTGTCTATCCCCATAGCCTCTGAGGAGGAATTGTATGGTTAAAACTTACCCATTCATTTATGAGATGGAAACTGACGTCACTGAAAATCTCACTGACTACCACAGGTTATAGGGATCTATCCTGGTTTAAAATGGACTTGAGATCACAGCCTCCTAAGAACATGTCCATTATTTCATATCATGCTCTGACTTCAACAATTCCTTGTCATGACCCCTTAGAGTGGGCACCAGACCAGGTAGCACTCTGAACCCTAAAGAAGAGAGTCCTCGGGGTCCTTCCTCATTCAGAAACTTTGGACGATTGCCGTGCTACCTGAAGCAGAACTGCAAAGTGAGGCAGCCTAGGATTGGCCAGTGCAAGAACAAGGACAACCAATCTACAGGTTCCAGATTGTCCTGTGCAGGCAAGAGGGTAGCCATTATCTAGGCTCGGGACAGGCCCGAGAAGGCATGAGGACAGCCGTTCTCAAAATTTGCTTGATTCTTGAGGCCACTGTTACTTATATTCTGTGCGATTTGCCTTACGATATGTCCAAAATTTTCAGGAGAGAGCATCACTCTTAAAGGATGCTGCTTCATTGTTTCTTTCTGCAAGTCACCATTGGCAAGTCCATTCCTTGCCCCTTTAAGGGTCAGTCGCCCATTTCATGTTTCTTGAACAATTTTCTTAATGATTAAATGGCAAGACATGTGGAGAGATGGCAGCGAGCCTCAGCACAAACTTGACCCTATGACCACAGACCACAGGTTTCCCTGCTTCTAGAGCCTGGTACTGCCTTCAGTGTCGCCCAAAGAAAGGTGATACCCTACCCCAATCGGGGAATAGCCTGGGGCCCACTTCACTGACCCCCAGCTGTATTTAACACCTTAAGCCAACAGGGGAAGCATTTGACCAGCAGAGACCCGAAGGACTTTGTGCCTCCAGGGCTCCTTATACAGAAACGGCACAAGTTCAGGTGCCTAAAGCCCTATGAAGACCACACATTCAAAAAAATCTGATGCTCATGTTGCAGACGAGCTACAGAAACCCAAAGCTCTTATAAAGCGTTTAGCCATTTACACGACCCTGGGCCCTCTGAAGGAGCTAAAAGAGAACAAAAAAAAATGATCAGTTACACTTTCTCTGATGTTTCCTGAGTTCATGAGTAACCCACTGAGCAGGGTACCAGACAATCTGTTTTACCACCTTCCACCAGAAAATGAGTGGCCTCATCTGCTGTGTCCATGCATAGATAGGTGAAAAGAAGCCAGCCTATGTCCACTGGGTTTGAAGAACCTAGGGATTTTGACCAGTCGGGTGCCAGAGTGCCTGCAGCATCTTCCAAACACAGGGCTGGAGATACCAGTCACAAATTCAAAGAAGATAACACAGTGCCTGGGCCATCGTCTGCTGGACAACATGGACAGGTAATTTCCCCACACATTCAAGGTTCCCTACACCCTTCCCAATCTAACCAAGGAGATCTGGGATCTTCAAATTCTCAGGGCAGGTCCTTATGCACCAAAAAGTTTTGAGAACTAACGCAAAGTTTCCAAGACTCTATGGGACATTGCACATCTGCCCAGGCATCCCATAGACTTCCCACGTGTGCTTAAAAGAAATTCATAAATGCCTCCTCTTCCAGAAGGAGTTCAAAAGTTTGTTCCCTACCCTACATAACTGTATTCTTTCCAATTCTCCTCCAAAGCATTTTGGAGAAGAACTCTCTTGTCAAGCAACAGGCCCCATCAGACAAAGAGGGCTCCAAACCTTCTTCGCCTAACGGTAATGTCAGTGATGTCTTATTAGTCCCTAATGCATCAAGTCCCACCTCCTCTTCCCAGGAGAATTCAACATGTTTGACAGATGCCAAGGCGGGGCAGAGAGCTAAGTCCTCTCAAAATGACAGCCAAAGATGTTCCCTTTCTCCCCCAAAGTGCCATATGCAATCTGCTTTTAGTAAAATGAGTTTGAGAGCGGACCCTGCTGAACAAGGGGGTTTCAAAACTTCCCCATTAAACCAAGAGGGATTTCAAAGTCATTTATCATTATAAAATGGGCTCATGTCATCTCTTACAGTAAAAGGGAATTAAATGCACAACTTCCTAAGTGAGCCTCACACAGCTCATACCTGCCCAAGCAGAGAGAAAAAAATTCCACAAGGAGCTCAAGTACTTTGCCATTCATGGAATTGCACTTGAGTGTTCCACACATACTCAAGATGTGGTAGAATCACTTAAGTCCTCCAAAGGGACTCTACTTTACTTCTGCACAAAGTGAACTAGAACCATAGGCAACTTCCCCAGGGGTTATGATAAATTCTCATTCTGTCAGGGGGCCAAGAAGATTATCCCCCTCTATGGAACAGATTCAAAGACAGTTCTTAAGTTTTCTCTACCACAGAAAGGAAGATTATATCATTCTCCTGCTATGAAATGTGACACAAACATTGTCATTCTAGTAGAAGACTGAAAGATGCTCTGTCCAAACAATGGGTCTTCAGAAAGTCCTGATCTGATCAAGAATTATTCAGATATCTCTTATCAGCCAAAAGAGCCCTCTTGATTTGTCAGCAGGCCCCAAACACCTGAGAGATTATTCCAAAACACTTCCAGTGAGCTAAACAATTTCAATATTTGTCGTAGAATACACAACTAAGAGGATATCACCCTCTCAGCTGCCACTGGGGACACTAGAGGCTGTGAAGAATTCCTCATATATGTCCAAGTTTCTAGGATTTCCAAAACCTGTACAGGAGTCTCTGCATACTACTCTATCACATAAAGGGACTGTAGGACAGGATAAATCTACAGAAGAGAGTTCTAGCCACAGTCCCATCTTTAGAAATGGCTCATGGATATGATACATCTTCAAAAGATGTTCTAGGACAGATTCCATCTGTAAAGAAGGGTCTGGATCCAATCCTATGTGAACATGGTGCTATCGGATGTGATTTGCACGCACAAGAGTCTGTAGCATCCTGTACAGCCAAAGAAGGGAATTCCATGTATTCTACCTGTGCACAAGAATTCATATGACCTCTCCAAACTTCACAGGAGACTATGAGAACTTCTCTATCTCTCAAGAGGATCAGCCCTCTTCTCCAAATACACATTCTTATCCACCTGCACAAGGGCTGTTGGTCCTTCTCCATGCCTGCATAAGTCTCCATAATATATTCCAAATGCCTGAAAAAGCTCTGGATTTTACTTCATCTTCCAAAGGGCCCTTGGAACCTGTTTGCCCATCAAGTAGTCTATGACACCCTGAAATATCTACACAGAAGTTGTTATCCAATTCTCTAGCTGAAGAAAATTTTCTTGGAACTTCCACTGTTACACAAGGAGGTCTAAAAATTTCACTAAATGCCCATGAGGCTCTTAGACCTTTTACACATGTCCATGAAGCTCTAAGAGAGGCCACATCTACGCAGGTATCTCTAGGGCCTTCTCCTAATTCTGAAGCTATTGTCAAGACTTGTACATATACACAAGGAAATTTAGACCTTCACCATCTGTGCAAAAGGTCATATGTCTATCATATCTGAACAGGGTGCTTTACAATTATTTCCATCTACCCTAGAGTGTTTATTTTCCTTGTCTTGTCTGGTTGAAAGCAGTAGACATTTGCCCTCTACCAAAGTGATCCACAGGCATCCAGTTTCTAGGAATTAAAAAAAAAACAAAAAACAAAAAAACAAAAACAAAAAAAACAAACAATCAAACAAAAAAACCAGGTTAATTGTTGATCCTTCTGAAATAGGACACTTCAGAAATTCTGTTAAAAGGTAATACTTGCATCATGTCCTGCTGAAAAAAAAACAAAAAAAAAAAACATCAAAAGCTACAACTATTCCTCAGGTGAGTCCCACAACATCTCTATCCAAAATACCTTGAAATGTTCAACAAATGACCAAGGGACTGTGGAAACTTTCTTGTCTACCCAAGAGCATGTTGCCCACTTACATACCTTATAAACAGACTCTGCATTCTTCAATATCTACACTAGGGTATTTCCATTTGCAAAGAAATGTTGAAATGTCATCACTGGCACAAGGAACACTAGAGTCTTTATATCATCCCACAAGGAAAGGTACAAAATACAAATCAGAATAAGACATTCTGTGACAGTCTATATCACCACGGGGGACTGTAGAACCATCACAAAGTAATACAAGGGCTTTAGGATCTACTCAACATGCTCATGGGAAGGCTCAAATATTTCCATCTACTCAAGGAACTGAGAAACATTCTTTGTCTCTTAGAGGGGCTATGGGACTACCCAAATCTGAAACTAGGCCCTAAAAAATTCACCATCTGAACCAGGACCTGAGAAAATTTTCAGTTTTTTTTTTTTTTTTGGGAAGTCTTCTACACGTTCTCTATTTTTGTAAGATACCCTGTGACATCTACCATTTGATACAGAGGTTCTTACATCTTCTCCATCTAACCAGGGGACTAAGAAAACATTGTTATCTTCCAAAGGGAATGTGAAACCTTCATCAACTGCAACACATGCTCAGAAACCTCCATGCACAATGACGGGAACTTTAACAAATGTCAGATGTAACCAAGGGCCTCTAGAAGATTCTGTTCCTGTCCAGGTGAAGGAGGGATTTTTACTTCTATCTCAGGAATTCTAAGAGCATTCAGCACCTTTCCAAAAGAAGCTATGGTACTTGTCACACATGGTAGAATCTCTAGATACCTTGCCATCTTTCCATGGGACTACAAATCCTCTGCCTTCTACAGAGGTTATGTGACCTCCCAAATCTGAACCTAGGAAGTCAGAAACATCTCCATCTGAAAAAAATTCTTCATCCATCAGGAAAACTAAAAAAAAAAAAAAAAAAAAAAAAGAAAGAAAGAAAAACAAACAAACAAAAAACAAAAACAAAACAAAACAAACAAACAACAACAAAAAAAACATTGTTATCTTCCCAAGTGACTGTGAAACCTTTGTCTTCTGTACCATGTGCTCAGAAATTTCCACTAATTACATCAGGTACTCCAACAACTGTGAGATGTAAACAAGCAGTTCCAGAATATTCTATACCTGTCCAGGAAACTTTGGATTTTTTGCTGACGATTCCCGGGGTTTCTAGAACATTCAGCATCTTTCCAACAGAAGCGAGGGAACTAGTCAACATGGTAGAATCTCAGGATACCTCACCAATATTCCAAAGTACTACAGTCCCTTTGCCACATCCCTCAAGTCAAACAGGATATTCACAACCTGACCAATGATCTCAGGAGAATTCTTTAGAAGTCCCAAGGGATCTAGCACCTTTGAAGTCTACCAAATTTTCATATCTGTTGAGGCATGTCTAGGCCTTTCACTATATGCTCAACAGTCTATCCAGCAGTCATCATCTTCCCAAAAGATTCTGGGAACATCAGAGTGTGCCAAGTGTATTCATTAACATTTTTCTTTCGTCTCAGGTTCTTTGGGAATGTATTCATGTGTCCTATGGATGACAGGAACATTGCTACAAGTCCCAAAGCCTATTGGACATTCCTCACCAATACAAGCATGTCAATCCCCTCCACCATCTATGAAAAGAAACTGTGACAACTTGTATTCACAAGCAACTCTTGTAGCATAAATCTCTCCATTGTTCTCACCATCTACTCAGGTGAATGGACAAGCTTACCTCAATCAAGAATCTACTTTGGGACAGCCCATAGCTGCCCAGGGAGTTCAACAACTTTTGTTGTCCAGCCCAGGTTATAAAGAAAGTGACAAGCAGGAAATAGGAATTTTTCCATCTTACCAAGTACTTCTGGGAATTTCCTTACCTGCAGAGGGAATGGTAGGATCATGACCATCTGTACAAAGGGTTCTGGGAACTTCCCTATCTGTCCAAGAGTCTCTGTTCACACCCAAACAAGAACCTGTAGGTACTCTGCATCTCTAACAAAGTCTTTCAAATATCAATCTACACACTAGAGGGCTCTCAAATTTTTTCCATGTGCTCAACATACAATGTTCATCATGTTCCCCACACTAATGAACCTCTCCTTTCTAGCCAGAAAAATCAGAAGAAATTTTTATATTTGCCAGGTTATCCAGAACACTACCTATCTGCACCAGATGGTCAGGGGCATATAATACCTACTCGAGTAGCTGTAATACTTTTGCTTACTTCTCAAGGGCACAAGAAAAACTTAACAATTGCAATGGAAACTTTGCATTTTCAAAGTTCTTTGTCATCTATTCAAAGGAATCCATTACCTTTGTCAGATTCCATAGGTATATTGGAATTAAGACAATGTAAACACACAGAGACTTTTTTGGACCCTTTGCCTCAAGTGAAGAAGGATGCCAGATCTTCTAAATCTGCTTTCCCTACTGTAGGAAATTAGTCACCATCACCTCGAGAACCTGTGAGACATTCATCTTTTCCTAAAGGAGGTATAGAAATGCTCTCAACTGGTCTAGGGAATCTAGTACCTTTGCAATCAATCCAGGGGCCTTTGACACTTTATATCTCAGCCCAGACAATGACACATAACTCAGGATCTGCCAATGGGGTTGTACTGCATTCAGCTTCTTCCCCAGCAGTTTCAGAAAGAAATGAATATTCTCCATTTACCCAAGGGACTTCAGAAAGTTCCAAAAGATCTGGATTGCATCTGGATCTTACTACATCACTACCGGTAACACAATCATCTTCAAGATTTGAACAAGGAATTGTGGAAACTTGCTTATCTGAACAAGGGACTAAATTTAAAGAAACATCTATAGGGTTGTATGCTTATGCTCAGGATACTATGGGGCATTCTTTATCTGCACAAGCCACAGTATGAAAGTCCATGTCTGCAAAGCAGACTTGGAAACTTTGGCTACCACTACAGGACCTTTGGGGTCTACACAAGTGACTCTTGTAGTCTCAGAGTCATTGTCATCTGATCAGAGGCCTCTGGGAATTTATTTAACTTCAACGGGAACTCTAGGCTCTTCGTCTTCCATAGAGGCTTTTGGAATATTCCTTTCTGAGCAAGGGTCTCTAAAACAGTCCACATCAAAATTAGGGTCTGTAGAAACTGTGACATCTTCTCCAAAGACTGTGCATCATCCAACATATTGCCAGGAAGCTATGAGATTTTCTCCTCTTTCTAACATTTTGGACAAAAATCCCCAGCTTTTTCAAGGTTCATTGGTCTGTTCCTACCTCGCCAGAAATCTCAAAAATCCATTTCATCATTCATCACGAGATGTAACATACTCATCATCTGTACTAGGTACTCAGGATCACCCTCTTTCTAGTCCAGAGTTTCAAGGATATTTTCTGACCTCTCTAAAGACTAAGGAATGTCCCACAGCTGCAAAGAGAACATTGACTATGCAAATTTCTTTGTCATCCATCCAAAGGTATGTAGAACCTTTGGCAGAATCCACAAGGATATTGGGAATGGGACAATGTAAAGACACAGAGACTACTGTGGGCCCATTGCCTCAAGTAATGAAGGATATAGAAACTTCTCCATCTGCTTTGCCAATTCTATGAACTTTGCCACCATCACCTCAAGAACCTGGTAGACATTCATCTTTTCCTAAAGGTGGTGCAGAAATATTTCCATCTGGTCCAGAAATTCTAGGACATTTGCAATCAGCCCTGGGGCCTCTGGCACTTTCCATCTCAGCCCAGGCAATGACACATCACTCAAGGCCTACTGACAGGGCTCTACTGCATTCAGCTCCTTGCCCAGCTATATCAGAAACAAATGAATATGCTCCATCTTTCCGAGAGACTTCAGACACTTACAGATGTGCTGGACTGCATCTGAATCTTACTACATAGCTACAGATGACACCATCATCTTTGAGATCTGAGTAAGGAACTGTGGGATTCTTGTCTATCAGAAGAAAGGTGTCTGAAAGTGACTAAATCTAAAGAAAGTACTATAGGGTATTCCACATCTGCTCAGGCCACAGAGGGGCATTCTTTATCTGCACAAGCCATAGTAGGGAAGTACATATCTGAACAGTTGCAATTGGAAATTTGCCTGTGCAAAGTTCTTTGTCTGGGCACACTGTGCAGACTGTGAGAACTTTGCCTCCCACTCCAGGACCTTTGGGGTCTACCAAATATACTCAGGTGCTACCAGAATCTGTGTCATCTGATCAGAGGCCTCTGTGAGTTTCTTTAGCTTCACAGGGAACTCTAAGTTCTTCATCTTCCCAAGAGGCCTTTGGACATTTCTGTTCTACCCAAATGTCTCTAAAACTGTCCACATCTAAACAAGGGACTGCACAAAATGTTTTATCTGCTCAAAATAGTTTGAATGCTCCAACTTCTTTGCAAACAGATATGGGATTTTTTCCAACTTACTAACATTTTGCATAAAGATTCCCAGCTTTCCCAAAAAACACTGGAATTTCCCCACCTAGTCAGAAATGTCAAGTATCCATTTGTCCTTCACCATCATATGGAGGACATTTCACACCTCTACTAGGTGTTCAGGAGCATATTGTACCTATGTGGTTTTAGAAGCTTTTCCATCTTTTCAAAAGCCCAAGAAAATTTTCAGTACAGAAGAGGGAACTTTGCACATACAAAGTTATTTTTTCTTCAACCATATAAATCTGGAAAATTCAACAGGTTTCACATGGATATTGACACACATACACACACACAAAAAAAGACTCACAGAGTAGTTTAGGGCATTTGCCTGGAGTGATAGAGGATATAGAACCTTCTCATTCAACTTCAGTGACTCTATGAACTTTGCCACCATCACCTCCAAAAACTTTTAGACATTCATATTCTACCCAAGGATGTGCAGAGACTTTCCCATTTGGCTAAGGGTATCTAGCACCTCTGAAATTTACCCAGGGGCCTCTGAAACTTTCTTTCTCATCATAGGCAGTGATGAATACATACCAATGATATGAATGTTCTTCTAATTCTCTAGGTCTTTCCTCCTCAGAACAAGGGACTCCAGCATCTTCAGATTCTCCTCTTGCAGGTGTGAGTCCCTGCCTCTCTGCACAGGAGACCTTATGTCTCTCCACATGTCCACAAAGGTCTACCCAAGATTCTACATGTTCCAAAGGCTTTTAAATCCTTCTTTACATAAACAAGGTATAGGAACTCAGTCCACATCTACATACTATACAGTAGAAGACTCACCAACTTCCCAGCTGTGTCAGGGATATACTGACCCTGCTCCAAATAAAGCAAGGACTTTTAGATCTATCCAAGGACCTCTGAGTATTTCAGGAACTGCATAAGGCTCTATAGAACCTTTGCCATCTCCCCAGGGGACTCTAGGATATTCATCATTTGCATCAGGTGGACAATCATTTTCAACAGCTACCCCAGGACATGTGATATGCAGTGACTCACCAGTGTAACTTGCAATTTCTGTCCATCTTAGTTCCTCACTTTTTTCCTTAAGCATTTTGAATCCATTCATTTACACATAATCACTCTAAACCTACAGAGGGGTCTTAAACTTCATGCTACAGACCAAATTATTATTTGATTACTCCACAAATGGTCCAACAAACAGATCCATATGCTTCAGATGCTTCAGGATCTACTCATTTTTCCAAAGGAGTCATGGTAATTTCTTTATCTGGACAGGGAACACTATGACCTGTATCATCTGCCCTAGAATCTTTGACAATGCCCTCATCTGCTCAAGTGAATCAGAACCTTCTTTATCTATTCTAGAAGTTGTAGGCCCATGCCTGTCTTCTACAGGAAAATCTGGAAGCTTGTCATGTACAAAAAGCAAGCCAGGAATAGCGAATGTTTCACCAGGAGCTTTGGAAATTTCACTATCTACCATAGTGAGTCTAGGGTTTCCTTTATCTGTCCAATTGGATTTGAGTGATACAACCTGGATTTTTTTCCTCAGAGACTTTCTCTGTATGCCCATGGTATAGTAGGACTATCAACACCTGCACAATGACCTTCAGACACTTCCTTTTTATCACAAGAGACCCAAAAACCCTGTTTGGAAAAAGAGGCTTTAGGTTATTCACCATCTGATCCTAAAGATCTTGGACTTTTTGCCGAGGACAAATTATAAACATGGCCATGTATGCAAAACCATTCAGATATAACACCTGTCACCAAAGAGATCATAGCATCTTTGTCATCCATGCAAGATACTCTCAGATAAATGGGTGGATGGATGGATGGATGGATGGATAGATGGATGGATGGGTGGATGGATGGATGGATGGATGGATGGATAGATGATAGATAGATAGATAGATAGATAGATAGATAGATAGATAGATAGATAGATAGATAGATGGATAGATAGATGAGATAGAAGAGATAGATGAGATAGATAAGATAGGCTGAGAGGTAGAGAGGTAGATAGGTAGATAGATAAAATATACTAAATATAAAGCACTTTAGGTTATTTTAGAAAGCTTTTTAGGGCTTTTTTAGGGTTTGTTTAAAGATGCTAAGGTTTTTGAGGGTTTCCTATTTTTAAGGTTTTAGGTATCTTTATGGTGTTATAAGTATTTTAGAGTTTTTACAATTTTAGGGGGGATTGAATGACTTAGGGACTTTATGTAGGGTTTTAGTTTTTTATGATTTTTAAAATAATTTTGGATTTTGGGGGGTTTTAGGGTTTTTTGGGGTTTATTTTTTGGGGGGTTGGATGTTTCTTGAATTCATATGGATTTTAAGGTATTTTGGGTTATTAGGATTTTTTAGGGCTTTTAAAGAATTTTAGGATTTTTTTTAAACCTTCTATCTGTTTTGTTTTGTTGCTGTTGTTTGTTTCTTTTTGGCTTATGGGTTTGTTAAAGGTTTTAGTTTTTTTTGGGGGGGGCTCTTTTTAGAGTTCTAGAAATGTGTTTGTTTGTCTTTTTTTTTTAATTTTGGGATATTTTGTTAGTGTTTTATGTTCTTAGTTTTAGAATTTAAATGTATATAGTTTTCTTTTTTTAGGGTTTTGTTGATTTTTTAAAGCTTTCAGTGTTTTTTTGGGTCTTTTCCAATTTTTCACTTGCCTCTTGATATCTGTTTATCTCAGATTTTAACTTGGCTTATTGTTTCTGACTGGATCCTGTTCCTTGTATGAGCTTGTGTACTGGTTGGGATTCAGCTACCAGGAATCAGGCTGTCTAGGGTTGTGGGATGGGATCTGGAAAAGTGGCTCTGGCACAGGCCAAGAAGTGGGCCAAAAAGAAGATGTGTCTGTAGCAGGGCAAGACAAATAGGTTTTGCCTGCACAGGGACCCTGGAGGTCCCAGGTAGTCCAGGTATTGCTGCAAGGGGTATCTCATCTGTGAGCTTGGCTATGACAGATCTGGTAGTCAAGGTATCTTTGTATGTGGGAGGAGTTCTGGAGCCCCAGCTCTGCCTCAGGGCTGAGTTGTGGCATCATGACGAAATCTTATCTCTCTGGAATGATAAGACAAAAAAAGCTTTCCTTCTACTAGTTGTCTTGGTAATAATGGTTTATCACGGCAATAATACAGCAATTGCTATACACCATTTTATATTTTTTTATGATATGTATTCTACTTTGTTTTCTATCTTTCTCCTAGATAATAATATCACTCAACCACACACATGCATGAAAATATATAAAAATGATCTCAAACCCGTATGAGAGCAAACCTATGTAAATACCCTCATTCCAAATCTATGTTAACTCACCTAACAAAACACTCTCCTTCCATCCATTTTCCTCCATGCCTTGATTTCAGCAACTGCTACAAACACACGAGTAGTGACCCACCTGACAGGCCAAAAAGCCTAGACATGGTCCTGAGGCGAAAAATTCATGGAAATTTAGTCTCCTGTATTCATGGCAACATGTATAATGAATGCTCCAGTGCCCTTGCTTTAGTCAGTAAATGGATCTGTGTGCTTTCTCTTAATATTGATTTATTGTAAGTGCCTCTAAGGATTGGTTTTGACATATTGCTAAGTTAGATTCCACACATATAAATTCCTCTCCTAGGCAGTCCTTGAGCAAACCATGGTCTTTGAATTCAGTAAGGATGCTGCCTATTTGGGTACATTCAGATTAACCTCTAGTATTGTAAGAGAGACAGTGAAAGAAATCAGGCATTACTAACTGCTACATAGAGTTAGAAATCTCAGGACAAACTACCATATGCAAGAATTTACCATTATCTCGAAATAAGGAATGTTATGTTATAAGGATCAAGCAGAATAGATACTTAGAACTATAGATAGTTGAGTTTCAACCATGCACAGGAATTTACAATGGCCTAGGGTGGAGGGGTACTATATGATAGACTAGAAGAGGAACCATTGTAAGGGCATGAGACTCTTGCCTATTGCTTCTAAGATTAAGCAAACCTTGGAGGGGGGCTGCTTGTAATCACAGTTGTTAACATTGAATTCTATCCCAATTGGTCCCTCCCAGTCCTTTGTAGGCATTCCTCTATTTTGTGTAAAAGTCACTTATAAGACTAGTGCTCGCTTTGAGACAAATTACATTCAGATCAACCCTCTGTTTGGTCGTGTCAGTTTCTCAGCCCCTCTTCTTGGCTAATCCTTGCCTACCGGTACCCAGAACCCAAGTTATGCCAATGGATCGAGGACCTAAGTGAGGTTTGTCTGTGGCAAGCTACTTTTCCTTTTACTACATATATATATACACACACATATATATATATATATATATATGTATATATATATGTGTGTGTGTGTGTGTGTGTGTGTGTGTGTGTGTTTATGTGTATGTGTATGTGTATGTGTTTGTGTATATGTATATACATACAAATATACATCAATACATATACATATATATACATTATACACATATACACACATACATATACACATATATATATGTGTGTGTGTTTGTGTGTGTGTACATATGATATATATGTACAGCTTCATACATGAAAAAACATTATACATACATGCCATTGGGATCCACCCCCATTCTGTCTCAGCCATTCTACACACACACAAACACTCACACACACACATACACACATAGAGGGAGAGAGAGAGAGAGAGAGAGAGAGAGAGAGAGAGAGAGAGAGAGAGAGAGAGAGAGGGACATGGAGACTTGGACAGAGATGGAGACAGAGACAGACAGAATAAATTTGGAAATCACCAAGACAACAGTGGATTTTTCTATTACACATTGCAATAAGTTAAACCAATAAAAGCATATTTGTGAAAATGCTCTAAGGAATCTTATTGCTTTGTACTCTGACAAAGAAAATGAACAGAATTTAAAAGCTTTATTAAAGAATATTAATTACTGTGTCAAATGCTACAAACCTACTATTCAGTTATTTTCGTTATTAAATTTACAATGAATAAAAGTCATTTTGTTTGAACAACTTTATACTGCTGATATTAATAATGATATTTTTAAAAATTCACAGAAATCTTTTCCAAACACAAGTTAAGTTATCATCTTCAGAGATTTAATTTCAAAGTGAAAAATTGTAATTTCTTTTCAATATTATCATGCTTAATGCAGACATTTCTTCATTTATAAACCACTACTCATTTTGCCTTTATAGATTATCTGAGTGAAACATAGCAACTGTAACTTAAATTAAGAAAGCTATTTTGTTCGGACATTAGAAATGTGAAGCTAATTCTCAAAAGGTATATATAATCTGAATTGATACTTATAATTTCCTACCCATTTTACCATGCAGCAAGTTCTTCATGCCTAGCAGGATTATTCTGGTACTTAAATTTAATGTTTTCAAAGATGTAAAAAGACCAACTGGAAATTCAGAAAAGCACAGTGAATACAGAATTATCCAGAATACAAGTTACCCCCTATTGTAGGAAATGAGTGGATATTCTGACAGTAAATGGCTTTTAAATATAAACTACTGAGATAAATTAGAGTTAAACAAAGAAAAGGGGTGCTAAAGCATTCAGGAATTCCAAGAAGAAAGAACTTATGGCATAGCATTGAGGCAATGACACAAGGAAATAATTAGATATTAGAAAGTGCCCCTGTGTTTCTGAATGATGCAAGACTTTATTGCTGTGTAGCCAAAGGGAAACCGAAATCCTTCAGAAAAATCAAAGAGAGGAGCCAAATAAACACCTTTCATCCAGCAAGATCAAAAACTGCTCTTAGAAAACTGGCAAGGTATGCAACAGGCAAACAAAGTTTCTGTGTCAGTAAAGAAGGATCTTCACTTATAGCCTCAATTTTACACTTTCTTAGTGTATCAATTTCTATAAAACATGACCTCTCAAAGAATCAGTTTAACTAAGGGTTTAATAAATCATTCTGTGCAACTATATACCGGCTGCATCATTGGACTCAAACTGAATGGTCCATGTGTTGCCACTGATGTGAGCCATTTGCCTGTTGTCCTTCAGGAGAATTATATGACCTTCAACAAGCAATCCAAATATGAAAAAGTAATAGGAACCTAACTCACTAACTGTGACAGACAAAGCAATTGTTTAAGGCCACAAGTGCTATTTTCAGGATTCCAACTTTGTCTGTGTTCTGAATCTAGTCAAACACAGATATAAGTATTTGAAATAAAACTTTCATTTGTACTATAAAGAGATTACTAAAGTTCTGCCCTTATTCTCTGAACAATAGCATATTAATTGCACAATAATGATATTGCAGTAAGTATTATTTAGTAATTTAGAGATGTCTTTCAGCATCCAGTTATCACAGATTTATCTAGGAGAGGTAGATTTAAAATTCGAAATAATATCTGTGATATCTATTCCATGCATTCTATGTTCTATTCAAATATTAACACCTGTTCTTTCCCTAGCAAATATGCCAGTGTTTGTTTAGCCCCATAGCCTGTGAGGAGCAAGGGTATGGATAAGCCTTTCCCATTCAGTTATGAGACAGAAACAAACATCACTGCAACACTCACTGATGACCTTAGGTTAGAGGGATCTATCCTGGATTAAGATGGACTTCAGAGCATAGTCTCCTAAGAACACCATGTCCTTAATTTCCAACCATCCTTTGCCTTCAACAATTCCTTGTCATGAACCCTTAGAGTGGGCACCAAACCAGGTAGCACTCTGAACCCTAAAGATGAGGGTCCTCTGGGTCCCTCCTCATTCAGAAATTTTGGATGATTGCCCTGCTAATATGAGGTAGCTCAGGACTGGCCAGTGCAAACAGGAGGACAGCCAAACTGCACGCTCCAGATTGGCCTTTGCAGGCAAGAGAACAGCAATCATCTAGGCTCGGGAATGGCCTGAGAAGGCTTGAGGACAGCCTTTCTCAAACTTTACTTGATTTCTGAGGCCACTGTAACTTATATTCTTTGTGATGTGCCTTCTTATATGTCCACAATTCTCAGGAGGGATGCTGCATAAGCGTTTCTTGTTACAAGTCACTTTTGCCAAGTACATTCACTGTCCCTTTAAGGGGCAGTCATCTATTTAATGTTTCTTGAACAATTTCCTTAATGATCAAATAGCAAGACATGTGGAGAAATAGCAGTGAGCCTCAGCCCAGACTTGACACTATGACCACATACCACAGGTTTCACATCCTCCAGTGCCTGAAACACCCTTAAGTGTAGTCCAAAGAATAGTGATACCCTACCGCAACTGATTTCACAGCCTCCATAGCCTTGGACTCCCTTCACTGTCCCCCAACTGGATTTTACACCTTAAACTAACAGGGGAAGCAGTTGGCCAGCAGAGACTCGAGGGATTTTGTGACTCCAGGGCTCCATATACAGAATCGGCACAAGTTCAGGTGCCCAAAACCCTATGAAGACGAGAGATTCAAAAAAAAAAAAAAAAAAAAAACCTGATCTCATGTTACTGAAAAGTTACAGAAACCCAAAGCTCTTATAAAGCATTCATCCAATAACAGGACCCTGGACCCTCTGAAGGATCTAAAAGAGAACATAAAATGGACAGTTACACTTCCTCTGAGGTTTCCTGAGTTCATGAGTAATCCTCTAACCAGGGATACCAGACAATCTGTTTTACAGCCTTCCACTAGAAAATGAGTGGCCTCATCTGCTGTGCCCATGCATAGACAGGTGAAAAGAAGCCAGCCTATGTCCACTGGGTGAAGAACCTATGGATTTTCACCAGTTGGATGCCTGAATGCCTGTAATATCTTCCAAACACGGTACTGGAGATGCCATTAAAAAGTTCAAAGAAGATCACACAGTGCCTGGGGCATCTTCTGCCTACTCTTCTGCTGGCCAACATGGACAGGAAATTTCTCCAAACATTCAAGGTTCCTTACACCCTTCCCGATCTAGCCAAGGATATCTGGGATCTCCTAATTCTCCCCAAAATGCTCAGGGTCTTTCCTTATCCAGCCAAGAGGTAATGGAACTCTCCAAATTTTTCCAATACTCTATGGGACATTGAACATCTGCACAGGCATCTCAAAGACTACTCACTTGTGCTGACAGTAAAATCATAATGCCTGCTCTTCCAGAAGGCTTTCCAAAAGGTTATCCATTACACTACATGACTCTCTTCTTTCCAATTTTCTTCCAAAGCATTTTGGAGAAGAACCCTCTGGTCAAGAGGACCTACAACAGGAGTGTAAGTCACATAAAGGGGGCTCTAAACCTTTTCCCCCAAGGGTAATGTCAGTGATTTGTCCCAAAAGTATCATGTCCCACATCCTTTCCCTAGCAGAGTTGAAAATGTTTGCCAGCTGCCAAAACAGGGCAGAGAGCAAAGTCTTCTCAGAAAGACATCCAAAGATGTTTCTCTTTCCCCCCAAAGTGTCCTATGCAATCTGTTCCTACTAGAGTTATTTTGAGACCTGACCCTCCTGACCAAGGGAATTTCAGTCATTCTCCATGAAACCAAGAGGCCTTTCAAAGTCCTCTACCAATAAGAAATGTGCTCACATCATCTATTTCAGTCCAAAGGGAAATACATGCAATCACAATGTCCCAAGTGAGCCTCACACCTCTAATAAATGCTCAAGGAAAGAGAAAAATGTCCACACCTACACCAGGAGCTCAAGGATATTTGCCATTCCAAGAATAGGATCTTGTGAGTTCCATATATACTCAAGACGTGGTAGAAATTCCTGAGTCTTCCAAAAGGCCTTTCGCTTCTGCACATACAGGAAGTGAACTAGAACCATCAGCATCTTCCACAGGCAGTCTGAGACCTTCTCAGTCTTTCAAAGGGCGACTTAGAGTGGACACCATACCAGTTAACACTCTGAACTCTAAAGAAGAGGGTCCTCAGCATCCCTCCAAATTCAGAAAATTTGAGCTGCCCCAAACTTTATAGGAGACTATTAGATCTTCCCTATCACCTCAGGAGGATCTGCCTTCTTCCCCAACTAAACAAGATACTATAGATTCTTACCCCCCTACACAAAAGCCTGTTGGTCCTTCTTCATGCCAGCATAAGTCTCTAGAAATTTTCAAATGCCAAAAATCCTCTGGGTTCTAATTCATATTCAAAAGGCCCCATGGAAGCTGTTTTCCCCATCAAGCTGTCTATGACACCTGAAAATTCTATACAGAAGTTGTTATCCACTTTTCCATCTGAAGAAAAGTTTCTTGGAACTTCCACTAGTACACAAGGAGGTCAAGAAATTCGACTACCTGCCCATGGGGATTTTATACCTTATACACCTATCCATGATGCTCTAAGGAGATGCCACTTTCATTAGTAGACAGGGAGGTAGTGAAATTTCACTACCTGCCTATGAGGCTCTTAGATCTTTTACACTTGTCCATGATGCTCTAGAAGAAACCATATCTACACAGGTATCTCTAGGGCCTTCCCCTCATTTTAAAGCCAAGGTTAAGACTTGCACACTTACAAAAGACATATTAAGACCTTCCCCATCTGTGCAGAAGGTCATAGGATTTGTGATATTTGAACAAGGTGCTTTACAATTATCTCCATCTACCCAAGAGTGTTTCTTTTCCATGCCTTCTCTGGTAGGAAGTAGTAGACATTTTCCCTCTACCAAAATAATACAGTCATCCAGTTTATAGAAGAAGAAAAAAAAACAGGTTAAGATTTGATCTTTCTAACAAAGGAGACTACAGAACATTTTCTAAAAAAAAAAAAAAGGGGGGGGGGAGACTTGAAACATCCCCTGATGCCAAAGAAACATCAAAAGCTACAATTTCTCCTCAGGTGAGTCTCACATCTTCAGTCTACCAAAGGGCATGTTGGACAATCCATATTTCCCCAAAAAGGCTCAAGATTATCTAACCAAAAGGCTCTTATGTGTTTACTATCTGGCCCAGGAAATTTCTTCATCTTTCTCAAATGATGCAGAACATTTTGACCATGCTTAAGGTAATTTGTCCTTTTGCAAATCAGACTTCAGGACTACACAATCTCCTTTGTGAAATCAAGGGCCTGAGGGAAAGTCCACATCTAAAAAAATCATCTAGAACTTGTCTTTAGCCCAAACACACCAGAAAATTTTCATATCTTCTAAAGTATCTAAAAACGCTTCTGACTAAATCATTATTGTTGTAGGATATTTACCATCTGCTCTAGGATATGTGAGACCATCATTATTTAACCATGGGCATCTAGAAACTTTGTCACCTATGCAAAGGTGTTTTGGTTTTTCAGGATTTTTCCCAGTATATCTTGGTGCCCATGGAACTACAGAACTTTGTCATCTGGCCAAGGTGTTTAGAAAAATATTCCATCTTCAAAAAGTTATTCAGGACATTCACTCCACCTTCCAGGAGATCTGGATCTTTCCTCATCAGCACAATGAGTTTCAGGACATGGAATCTCATTTCATGAGTTTTCAGGAATTTTGATGTCCTTGCAAAGGCCTGTGGATTGTTCCACAACTACCCAGAGTACAGCTGCTACTTCACCAAGTACTCAAGAGAATTTATTACCATTGTTATCTCTCCAAAGTAAACTCAGAACCTGCCAACCTGCCCAAGAGATGGTAGGAACTTTGCCACTTAGACCAGGATCCCTGCCAATTTCCCCTTCAGCCATTGTAGCTCCTGGACCCAAACAGGTGGCTTCAGAGCCTGTGAGCCTTTCACCATTATATCATGATATGCCATCAAATTTTCCCCACATTCATGGAGTTCTAGATTTATCTCAGTATGACTCAGATTCTCCCCTAAATGTAATGTCACTCACCCAATGGCAACAGGGAACACCCTCATCCTCAGAATGAAGTGTAGCACTTTTGTCTTCTGTTCAAGGGAGTGTGGGAATATCCTTAACTGCACAACAGACTCCAGAACTCACCACATCTAAACAGGGAACTCTCATTCTCTTTCTTGACCAGGTGATATGGCAACTTCCTCATCTTCTAAGGTTTATAAAGAACATTTGCCATCTGTGGATGTGGATATGTGGACATATTTATATCCTCAGAAATCTCCAGGACATTTGAAAAATGTCTCTGTTTTTCCAAAAAACATGCTCTCTGGCTAGGATCCTGTAGCAATTTCCTTACCTGCTATTGCTACTGAGGCTTTGGTATCATCATCATCATCATCATCATCATCATCATCATGCCAGGGGCATCAAGGTTCTTTGCTATCTACCTAGGATGGTGGAAAAGACTCACTTACTGCACCAAATGCTCAGAAAATTTACTCATTTTCTTCCCAGGCCTTAGAAACTTTGGTAAATATCCAAGGACCACTGCCCACTTACACACCTTCTAAACAGACTCTGCATTCTTCACCATCTACACTAGGTATTTCCATTTGCAAAGAACTCTTCAAATGTCATCACTGGCACAAGGGACCCTAGAGTCTTTTATATCATCCCAAAAGGAAGGGACAAAATACAAATAAGAAAAAGACATTCTGAGACAGTCTATATACCACAGGGGACTGTAGAACCATCAAGACGTAAAACAGGGCCTTTAGGATCTACTCAAGGTGCTCATAGGATGGCTCAAATATTTCCATCTAATAAAGGGGCTGAGAAACATTCTTTATCTCTTAGAAGGACTATGGGACTACCCAAATCTGAAACTAGGACTCTAAAATTTCACCATCTGAACCAGGACCTGTGAAAATTTTCAGTTCTTTTCAGAAGGCTTATACATTTTCTCTATCTATGCAAGATACCCGATGACATCCACCATCTGAAACAGAGGCTATGATATCTTCTCCCTCTACCCAGGGAACTAAGGAAACATTGTTATCTTCCAAAGGGAATGTGAAACCTTCATCATCTGCACCACCATCATCTCCTCACACTACAACAGGAAATCTAACAATTGTCAGTTGTAAACAAAGACCTCTAGAACAATCTGTACTGTCCAGGGGACTTAGGGTTTTTTAGTTATACCACAGGGAAATTAGAGCGTTCAGCATCTTTCCAGAAGAAGCTAGGGCACTCATCATACATAGTAGAATATCTGTATACCTTGCCATGTTTCCAAGGAACTACAGATCCTTTGCCTCCTACAGGGGTTATGCTAACTCCCAAATTTGAAAATAGGAAGTCAGAAAAATTTCCATCTGAAAAAAGATCTTCTTCATCCACCAGGACATAAAAACAAACAAACACACACACACACACACACACACACACACACACACACACACACACACACACACACACACACACACACACACACACACACACACACACACACACACAAACCCCAAAAACCAAAAAATCTCAACAACATTGTCATATTCCCAAGTGAAAGTGAAATCCTCAACTTCTCTATGATGTTCTCAGAAACTTCCACAAACTAGCAAACTATATCAGGCAATTCAATAACTGTGAGATGTAAGAAAACAACTCTAGAACACTTGATACCTGTCCAAGAAACTATGGGTGCTTTGCCATCTTTCCCAGGGTTTTTTAGAACATTCGGCATCTTTCCAAAAGAAGCTAGGGAACTCAACACACATGGTAGAATCTCAGGAAAACTCACCATCTGTTCAAGGGACTACAGGCCTTTTGCCACATCCTTCAAGTCATACAGGACATTCACAATATGACCAATGATCTCAGGAGTCTTATTTTGTAGTCCCAAGGATCTAGCACATTTGCTATCTACCAAACTTAGCATATATGTTGAGGCTTCTATAGGCCTTTCACCATATACTCAACAGTCTTTTGATCAGTCATCATCGTCCCAAGAGATTCTGGGAATATCAGATTCTGCCCAGTGTACTCATAAACATTTGTCTTCATTCTCAGGTTCTTGGGGAATGTCTTCATGTATGCTAAGGGCAACAGAAACATTGCAACATGTCCCAAAGCCCCATGGCCATTTCTCACCAACACAAGCTAGTCGAGCCCCTCCATATCTTTGCGGACACTTGTCACAACTTCCCTATATCCATAAGCAACTCTTGAGCTGAATGTATCTGCACAAATTTCTTCATTACACTCATCATCTACTCAGGTGTCTGGACAATCTTACCTGAATTCAGAATCCATGTAGGGACATCCCATAGCTGCCCAGGGAGTTGAAGAAATTTTCCCATGTAGCCCGGAGACTCTAGGTTACAAAGAAAGTGATAAGCAGGAACAAGGACATTTCCAGTCTGTTCAAGTACTTCTGGGAATTTTTGACCTGCAGAAGGAAGGTTAGGATCTTTTTCATCTGCACAAAGGGTTCTGGGAACTTCTCTATCTGCCTAAGGGTCTCTGTACACACCCAAACAAGAACCTTTAGGTACTGTCTTCTCTACCAAATTCGTTCAAACATCCATCTAATTACTAGAGGGCTCTCACATTTTCTCCATCTGCTCAACTTACAATGCTCATCATGTTAGCCACAGACTAATGAATATGTTCTCTCTAGCCAGGAAAATCAGGAGAAGTTTTTTGTATTTCCCAAGTTATCCAGAACACTACCTATCTGCACCAGGTGGTCAGGGATATCCACTATCTATCACTGTAAATGTAGAACATTTGCTAACTTCTTAAGGGTAAAAGAAAAATTGCACAGTTGCAATTGGAAATTTGCATGTGCAAAGTTCTGTGTCATCCATCCAAAGGTATCCAGAACCTTCGACTGATTCAACAGGTATATTGGGATTGGGACAATGTAAACACAAAGAGACTACCATGGGCCCTTTGCCTAGAGTGAAAGAGGATGTCAGATCTTCTAAATCTGTTTTGCTTACTCTAGGAAGTTTGCCATCATCACCTCAAGAACCTGGCAGACATTCATTTTTTTACTCAAGGAGGTGTAGAAATATTCGCATCTGTTCCAGGGAATCAAGTATATTCGCAATCAATCCAGGGGGCCTGACACATTCCATCTTAGCCCAGGCAATGACACATCACTCAGGACCTGCTGAAGGGGCTCTACTGCATTCAGCTTTTTCTCCAGCAGAATCAGAAGCAAATGAATATTCTCCATCTTTCTGAGGGACTTCAGACAGCTCCAGATGTGCTGGACTGCATCTGAATCTTACTATATCACTACATGTGCCACCATCATCTTTGAGATCTGAGCAAGGAACTGTGGGATTCTTGTCTATCGCAAGAAAGAAGTCTGAAAGTGACTAAAACTAAAGACATGATTCTAGGGTCTTCCTTGTATTCTCAGGGCACTGAGGGGGCATTGTTTATCTGCACAAGCCACAGTAGGAAAGTACATATCTGTAAAGCAGACTGTGGGAACTTTGCCTCCCACCCCAAGACGATTGGGGTCTATGCAAAATACTCAAGTGCTACCAGAATCTATGTCAATTGATCAAAGGCCTCTGGAAATTTCTTCATCTTCACAAGGAACTGTAGGTTCTTCATCTTCCCAAGAGGTTTTTGGACATTTCTGTTCTGCCTAAGGGTCTCCTAAACTGCCCACATCTAAACAGTGGACTGCACAAAATGTTTCATAAGCTCAAGATAGTGTGAATGCTCCAACTTCTTTGCAGACAGTTATGAATTTTCGCCAACTGTCCAAAATTTTGCACAAAAGTCCCCAGCTTTCCCAAGGGAAACTGGACATTTCCAACCTTTCCAGAAATCTCAAGAATACTTTTGTCCTTAACCATCAGATGTAGGACATTGCCCACCTCTACTGGGTTCTCAGGAGCATCTTGTACCTCCTACAGTGGTTCTAGAAGCTTTTCCATCTTTTCAAAAGCCCCCAAAAATTTCCAGGGCAAAAGAGGGAACTTTATGCATATAAAGTTATTTTTTCTTTAACCAAAGAAATCTAGAAAATTCAACAGGTTTCACAGGGATATTGTCACAATATAAAGAATCACAGAGTATTTTAGGACATTTTCAAAGAGTGAGAGAAGATGTAACATCTTCTCAGACTACTTCATCAGCTCTAGGAACTTTGCCACCATGACCTCCAAAACTTGGTAGACAATAACATTGTACCAAGGAGATGCAGAGACCTTCCCATTTGGCCAAGGGAATCCAGTACCTTTGTAATCTGCCCAGGGACCTCTGAAACTTTCTATCTCAGCATAGGCAATGATGAATACATCACAATGTTCTGAATGTTCTCATAATCCTCTGGGTCTTTTTTCCACTTAACAAGTGACTCCAGCATCTTCTGATTATTCTCATGAAAGTTTGAGTCCCTTTCTCTCTGCAAAGAGGACCTTATATCTGTCCACATGTCCACAAAGGTATATATAACAATCTACAACTTCCCAAAAGCTCTCAAATCCTTCTTTACATAAACAATGTATAGGAACTCAGTCCACATCTACACACTACACAGTAGCAGACTCACCATATTCCTCAGTGTGTCAGTGATATACCCACCCTACTCAAAATATTGCAAGGATTTTGAGATCTGACCAAGAATCTCTGAGTATTTTGGCAACTGCACAAGGCTCTGTAGATCCTTTGCCATCTTCCTAGGGGACTCTAGAATATTCCTCATTTGCATCAGGTGCACAAAAAAAAATTCAACAGCTATCTCAGGATATGTGATATACAATGACTCACTTCTGGCACTTGCAATTTTTCCCCAACTTATTTCATTACTTTCTTCCCTAATCCTTTTGATTCCTTTCCTTACACAGAAGAACCTTTAGATCTCTCTAAACCTATAGAGGGGCCTTTGACTTCATATCAGGGACCAAATGAGTATTTGAATACTCCACAAAGGGTACAAAAAACAGATCCAACTGCTTCAGATATGTCAGGTTCTTCCAAAGGATCCATGGCAATTTCTTTATCTGGACAGGGAACCCTAGGATCTCTATGATCTACCCTAGAGCTTTTGACAATGTCCCTATCTGTTCACGTGAATCCAGGACCTTTGTTATCTGTTCAAAAAGCTGGAGGCCCTTGCCTGTCCTTTAGAGGAGAATATGAAAGGTTGCACCTGTACAAAACACAAGCCAGGAATAGCAAATATTACACCAGGAGCTTTGGAATTTTCAGCATCTACCATAGTGCATCTAGGATCACCTTTATCTGTCCAATTATATTTGAGAGTGTCACAACCTTTTGTATTGAGTCAGAGACCTTCCCTGTCTTGTCATGGTGTAGTAGGAACATCAACATCTGCCCAACGGCCTTCAGAAACTTCCTTGTTATCCCAAGAGTCTCCAGGACCTTGTTAGAAAAATGCGGCTTTAGGATATTCACCATCTGATCCTAAGATCTTGGGCTTTCTAATTCTGCGAAGGAAAAACTAGAAACAATGCCAAGTATGCAAAACCGTGAGGAAATACCATCTGTCACCCAAGAGATCATAGAATCTTTGTCAGCCACATAAAATTCTCCCAGATTACCAGTTTCTTCAACACTTAGTCCAGAGTTGGAAGAATCTCTGCCATGTAACCAATCTGTTTCTAAGAGTTCAGAATCTGTGGCAGGGTCTCTAGAATCTTTGCTATCTGTCCCAGGGTCTCTGTGTCTTATGAAACACAATGTAGATGGGCTGAGCCCTTTAGTATCTGATCAAGTGATCCTTGGAACACCAACATTAGCCCAGGAATATCTAGAACTTTCTCAACTAGCTAAGGGGATTCTAGAACCTATGCCATCTAGAAAAGACACTGTGGGTACTTCCTTTTCAACAGAATTTCCCAGACTGTCACTTTGTACAGACAGGGACTTAATTCCAACCCCTTCTCATGAAGATGGCCAGATAGTTACTCTTATCAGAGGAAGAGCCCGAGTACTTCCAATTCTAACCAAAGGACATTGAAACATGTCTCATTTTCAGAAGGAGATATCAGATACTGCCTCTCAGAACTTGATGTTTTAAAATGCATCTCTTCTGCCAAGGGTAGCCTCACATCTTCCAAGTATGCTGAAAGGAATCCAGTCCTACCTCTACTCCTCCAAGAAGCATCTCCCCCTTTTAATCTTCACAATTGAGTTTCACATCTAGCATTCCTTATAAGAAAGATCTCAGTTATTCTCCTCATCCAAGGGGTTGTCCCAAAAATTCTATGCTGCAAAAAATAAGACTAATGTTTTCCTCTGTAGATCAAGCAGGCCTGAAACCTGTCCTCTAAAAAGATGCTAGGTGGAAACACTACCACTATTCCAAAATGCTGGTAAGATCTTGCACTTCTAAGAAAAAAAGTTGCAAATCTTAAAACTGTGACTACCATAACCCTCACTACTTCTGATACTGCTAAAGGAGCCTTTGGATGCTCACCATCTCATGAGGAGGGCCTCAGAAGTCCTCCACCATACCAAGGTGAATACAGACCATCCAAATCTATTTTATCTTATCAGAAAAGGACCGTTCTGAACAATGGGACAGTCAAGCTTCCCATTCAGAACATGAGAGTGGCAAACCATGATCCATGCCTAGAGAAAAGTGCACATAAACCACTCTATTCCTCATGAAGAGAGCCTCAGACATTTCATGTCTCCTCATGAGATTCTCTGAAATGCTACTTTTAATAGGAGGAGAGAGAGTAGTGCCTCTAATACCCAAATAGCCCTGTAAACTTCTCCTGCAGAACAAGAAGGCATTGAGTTATCTCCAGATGGAGAAAGTCCCCATAGAGGTGTCAAATTCTTGTCATCACCTCAAGAGGATATCAACCACCCTGTTTTTACTAAGTAGTGCTCAAAACATGTTTCTACTGCCAAAGAGAGAGAAACACATAACTTCCATTAATACAAAAATGGGAGCCCACAGCATTGGCTATTTTCCTAGTGGGATTCATACATCCATGAATTCCAAATGGAGGTGCCACTTCATTCCCTGTTATGCAAAGTAATTACACGTAATATCTCAAACACAGGACATGATACTTGCTCTCTCTTGCCCAGGGAGAAAACAATCATTACAATGTGAATTTGGGTGTCCCTTTGTGACCCTTCTGTCATAGGAGGCCACAAATATATACATCATATCAAAATCAATTTCAAAAGGATCACGGAGCAAAAGGGGAGCTGTAGTTCTTTCTTCTCCCCTAAAAGGGAAAGTCAGACCATATCAGTCTGAGCATTGTGAACTCAGACTTTTCAGTTCTCACCAAAGGGACATTGGCTATGTGTCCTCTTTCAGTAAGGCTCAGAATGCTTTAGCCTGAAAGAGGCAGGCTCTCAAATGCCCAATCTAAAAAAAATGTGCTTCACAGATGCTTTCTATGAAAAAAGAGATATCATAAATGCTCTAGGAAGCTTATGACTTAATCCTCACTCCCGAATTACTCCTTTGACCCAAGGACACACCAGAACTTTACAGCTTGCCAAATGGATCCTGTAAGGCAGTCCTTCTCAAGAGGGTGGCCAGTGCCCTTCTCTCTTTTACCCTGGCATTTTCAGTTCTTTTTTTGACCCACAGGGTGCCCTGTTTTTCCCTTTCTTTGCCCCTTATGAGCAACATGAGTTTAGAACTTTTACTTCTCATCAACCATCTCTACATCTTACAATTTCTACTCCTAGCTGCTTCAGATGCACATTGAAACATCACATATGTCCCTTGGACTAAAAGTACAAACAAACCTCCCTTCTGATTAAGAGTATCTAACAATTTGTAGCCATAAGCTATATAATTTCCAGCTCATGTAGAATAGTATGTAGAATAGTATGTGCTTCTTCTGATCATTGAGGACCTAGACTAACTAGATCTGATGTAATCCATGACAAATCGATTTCCTTGATATACGGTGAATTGAGTGCTCCTTTTTCTGATCCTCTGACCTCATTACCTCAGTCCAAGGATCTGGACCCATTTGCTTCAATGGCTGGAGTCTAAGAGTAGCCAGCAATATCATAAACCCAGGACATATACTTATATGTTGTCCGGTAGAAACAAGTAAGCCTTGCCATGTTCAGAAGTAGGCAGCTGATTTACCAGGAGAAATAGCTGGGAAGTTCCTCCTAGCATACTGACGATTGATTATGCTGTTGCATGGCCTGCATGATATTCATATTCTGGGTTCCCAGGAAGCCTCGATAATGAAATATTCCAAATAATCCTCCCAAAATTGACCTTTTATCTTGAAAAGATACAAGAGTGTTTGATATTTCTGCTTTCCCAAATGTGGTATGAGACTTTCTACCTCTAATGGATGCTATTTTTAATAGGTTATTTGTGGATAAATCAACATTTTCCTCCTTTCAAAGGGTCCTCCAAATTGTGTTTCTTTGAGAGAACCCTAAGATGTATTCCCCTATGCTTGAAGTGGGGTGTAATGCACTCTCCATGACTCCAGGATATGTGAGGTGCAATTGCTCTAAACCAGTAATCCAAATACAGATATTTTTCTCTATTAATTTTTAGACTTACAGCTTAAGAACCACAGATCATCCAAAATACTGTATACCAAAGGGTCTTCTGATCTGCCCATGCTGAAATAGGTATTCTCAGATTTTACCCAGTTCCCTAAGTGACCTTAAACTAAGCTGTCTAGAACCAATGTGCTGGAGCTGCAAAAATGGCTCAGCAGTTAAGAGCACAGAATGCTTTTCCATAGGTCCTGAGTTGAAAACCCAGAAAACACATGGTGGCTCACAACAATCTAAAATGGGACCTGATGCCACCTTATGGTGTGTTTGAAGGCAGTGACAGTACAAACATATACATGAAATTGAATATATGTGCCTCACAACTTCCTTCAATAACCTAACAGTGGTTCAGACATACCCATTCTACATCAAATATGTTAGAAACTCACCAGTGTTGAAGGCTGCATTGACTCATGAGAACCAAAATTTTCAGACATTCTTTAATTGCCCTCAGAATTATCACTTCAGAACAAAGGTGTCATATAGGTCCTCAATGAATGAAGATATCCGGAGACATATGACATGAGAAGCAAGACTTCAGACTTCAACAACATCTTAATTTGGCCACAAATATGGCTCTTTAATATCACCATGCAATAGCATTGATGAATTCACAATGGGGCTTCAGATGTACCCCACCAGAACCGGGATAATTTATATTTCAAGCATAAATAGCAACTCCGTCAAGTCACACAACCTTAGAAGTAAAGTATCCCATGATTTCAAGGGGGCTGACCCCCAGTTGGATTATCTTTTGAAGAAGGCCTTAGCCTTACTTCCTCTAAACATAGTAGTCCCTGACATTAAGGATATGACAAAGGGGTCTGCTGACCTTGAATAAAAACACTTTGTTCTTTCTCTGTCTGCACTGGAGGGGTCTGAGGCATGTCCCTCTGATGAAGAAAGTATAGAACTGACATTTGAGAGTAAGGAGTGTGTCTCATACATTCAAGTACAGATCTGGTGTGCTTAAAACTAAACCGTTGGTACCAAGAATTCACAGGAGTTTCACTCTTTGTTCATGGCTTACTCAGGTCTACCATTCAACTAATATAGACCAGAGATTCTCTCTCAGAAATTATTGTTTAGGGGATACACCTTTCAATACCAATAAACTCAGAGAAGTCTGGTTTCAAGTCCCATGGCCAATGAATAAAAACTTCAGCCTAGATCCAAGGTCATCTCTCTTTAAGTTGCTCATCATGAAGGTAATTGTCGTCAACACCCATACTTCTGTGGCCTATTGTAAGTATAAATAGGGAACAGATCCAGGAACTTTGAGCAGTCTTGTCAGAACAAACCTCAGAGTGCTGTCAACTGTGCAGTAGAGTCCTCAGGGATAAGAATTTTCTAGAGTTCTCTGAAAATGTGGATTTAAGGAGTGCCTGGTCCAACCTCCTCTACAGAAGGTAAACAGTTATACTCCCCTACTGTCCAACAGGATCAAGGGACTTACTTGATTCCACAGTTATGGTGTTTCCCTTCCTGTGATGATTGAGGTCTTAAAAATCACCCCTTTGAGTCAATGGGCTCTCATAAAAAATAATTTTTGTTCGGGAACCCATGGGATATTTTACCTCTGACAAGGAGCATTTTTCTCCCTCTGGTCACATTTCAGATAAATCAAGTCGAGGAGGCCAATCCTGGGACCTTATGCCACTTCCTTGACTTCAGTCACATGACATGGTGTGAAATCATCATTCTAACACAGTTCTGGTGGTTGAACATAATTCTTAGGAGGCAATCATGCTGAAGACAGTAGCTCAAGCTTTTCATGAATCATGGTATCAATATTTGGTGTCTTGCTAATTCTGCTAAAGACATGGATACTCCAGAATGTGAAGAACCATTAGGTGTGGCAAAGGAGGACCTTATGAGTTAAGGTAAGCAATTTTTTGTACAAACTATTATGGAGATTTTCATACTCTGATCATCTCTCTTGTTACAAGGACAACACCACCTCCTTTCTCCCCAAGTAATACTTACTCCATCTGTCTTAGATTAAGGAGTCATCAGATCTTACCCTGAAGCAAAGCGAGTCTCTGATTATACCAGTTTGTCCAAAGGAGTTTTGGACATACTTTTAGGTCGAGGAATCCCACACAACTTACTGATATTATGAACTGAACCTTAAATATATATACTAATGTTTCCCAGATTTTCCCTTCAGTTCAAGGTAAACTCTAGGTTCAAAAACTTTTCAATGAAGAATCTTTGACGTAAATACTCTGACAAGGAACAAATTTACATTTTATCTTTGAATTGGGGAAATATAGACACACCCTTCAGTTTGAAAAGGTCTTAATACAAATTTTGTTGCTTAGGGAGCCTACTGAAAAGCCACTAACATGAAAACTAAAGTTGATGTTTATTTTCGCTTGTGGAAAATTTAAATCAACATCTCTTGACCATGCATATCTCAGAAAATTTACTTGTCTTAATAGAATCCTCAGGACTATTAGTCTAGGAGTTCCTAAAATTTCCAATGTTTCCTGGGTGGCCAGGCATGCTCAAATAAAGAAGGGATGTCAAGCAACTCTGAAATGATGTCCTGAGACATGACAGTAAATATATAAGCCCTAACCTAACTTCTATTTTTAAGCCTGTCACTTGAAATAGAGCAGTGCCCTCTTTGTTGGCTATGCCTGGCATGCTGCTTTACAGAGAACATAGAGCAAGAGGTTACCAAACAATTCGTAAGAAAAATGCTCTGATTGTTGGCAAACACACCTTAATTTCTCAGAACACATGTGTATTCTGAATTGTGAGTTCATTTGCACTTGATAAGCTGTTTTCGACATCTTCTTCAAATTCCAAAGATAAACATTTGCCTGAGGGATTCTGTGATCTTTCTTATCTTATTTATCCTCCCAACATATTCTCTTTCTCAAAAATGATATTCCTATATATGGTCAAAGTAGTTTTATCCCTAACTTATCAGGAAAATTTCCAAAAGTGACTCTTTCTGTAAACAGGTACCCTAATTCACTCTGGTGTGAAGTCCCATAGTGATATTTCAAACTGGATCAAAGTACCTGTGCCATCTGTTTCCACACAAGTCAATAGAAATGAAATAACTTCATTAATTCTGCTTAGACCTGGATAATGAATAAAGTCAAAGAAGTATCCTAGCCAGCAACAGTCCTCAAAAGCCTTTGGAAGAAGGAATATGTTGCTTCCGTGTATCTCCTCAATGAACACAAACTATGAAAATAAAAAAGAATAAAAAAACTCTGAATAAGAATTGAAAATTGATAATCATTGCTGGAAACATACTCCACTGTATAAGGTACCAGAGACCTTTACCTTGGACAGAAGTTTATATGGCAACGTCACAGTCTGCCTCAAGAAGTTTCTGTCCTCCTCTTGCAGTAGGGATTCAGAGATTTCCTTTCCTACATGGGGCTCATATTTTCCAATGTTAACTTACTTTTTCTCACTAAACTGAATATAATGTCACAACTCTCCTAGGACTAACAAGGCCCTAGAACCTATTAGCAAAGTGTGGCCCAAAACATGTATTATTATACCTTACATTGAATATTCCTATTCCAACCATGTAGTTTTGAGCCTTTATTTCCTTAAAAGGATTTTAGACCATGGGAGACTTATACCACTTATTCTACATAAAAGGGCATCTAACAATCCCTGTCTTCCCAGTAGGATTATGGGTCTATTGTCTACTTCCATTTACCAAGTGGATTTTAAACATTCAGTTTCAGCAAAAGGGGCCTTTGGAAATCAAAATCTATTGAAAGGACTCTCAGAAGTAGCTTCTGTGTAGAAGGGGAGTTTCAGACCTCCACCCTCTGTACTAGGACACTTCAGATC